>NC_083601.1:68499594-68755360 GCF_029168945.1 Cannabis sativa
AAGCAAGATATTATTGTTGAATTATTGTAAAAGTATAGTGTTGTTGGGAGGTATTTGAAATCAATATTCTAGTAGAGTAGTAGTACAACAAGGCCCAGCAGAGAGCACATCAATTTATATTGATAAGCACTTTCAAACTCCGTCCTTTAAATTAATAAAAGTCAATTTTTAATATATATAAAAAATATATCTCAACAATTTTTAATGTTATCTGCTACATTATGTGACAATAATTCATATATGGACCCCCAAATACACAAACAGTTGGGAGAGAAAAATTGGGTAATAGTACTGCCCAGTGCCCAATAATAAACCACTTGACCTCTTATTTTAACAATATTCCAAAATATATATTATATAGTAGTTTCCATGACACCATGGGAAAACTGATTTCAAAACACTGCATAGTGCCTACATTTATTTTGTCTCTAAAAAGAAATTAACCCCCCAAAACGTACGTTGACGCTCGAGTATAAAAGTTTTTGATTATAATCAACAATCATAATTTTTTAAAATGAAATCAAATATAATTACTTATTATGTTTTTATATAATATGTGGACGTACGATAATTAAGTTTTAGCTATTTAATTTAGTGGTGAAATGAGTTTGAAGAATTTGGAACGAACAAATATCATTATATAAATTTTAGAACTTGAAGTGTCATATTAAATATATGCCGACAAATATTATGCGCTCAGGTATACATAAAATATATAGATGATGAAGTGAGAATATATCTCATTTTGATTAGTATCTTTTCTTTAGCTAAAATAGTAATTACTATTTTAATTTACTACCTAATTAAATTAAATAATTAATCTTGTTCATTTTTTAATTGAAAGAGCGAAAAATATATCCTTACGCAAATTTTGATCAACTTTATTGCTTTCTTATAACTAAAATACATAATATAATCAATCAAATTGAAACAACTAAAGCAAAGATGATTTAATTAATAATGTTTATATATATATTAAAAAAATTAATTGTCTTTTTTTTTTTTAAAAAATAAGATGCTATTTATAATTAATATTTTAATATATTATAATCAAACTACTCTGCCATGATGGGGAGTTCTTGCCAATTAACTAGTAATTATATAATTTTTCTCAAAAAAAAAAAATAGTAATTCTAAAATTAGCATTCATACACATTGTGGTAATTTACAATTAAAAATATTAGAAAATATTTAAGATCTATGATCAGTGTGTGAATGCTCAATAGTATATTAGAAAATTAGTGCATGTTTGGCATCATAACTAAAAAACTGTTTTTTGTTTTTAAAAACAGAAAATTGTTTTTAAAAACAATTTGGCTTGTTTGGCCTTGTTTTTTAAAAACAGTTTTCAGAAAACAAAGTTACAAAAAACAAGAATTTTGAAAACAACAAAATGTTGTTTTCTGTTTTAAAAATCAATTCACTTTTGGTCAATATTGTTTTTAAAAATCACTAACCAAACGTTACTTGTGTTTTAAAAACTTCAAAAACTATTTTTGTTCTCATTTTTAAAAACAATTTTTTAAAACAAAAAACAGAAAACAATACCAAACATGCTATTAGCATTCATTCACATTAATGTCGTAATTTACAATTCAAAATTTTAGAAAATAATTAAGATTCATCAGTGTGAATGCTCAGTAGTATATAAGAATCTAAAACAAAATGCTCAGTAGTATGTAAGAATCTGAAACAATCTCTAATCTCTATATAAATAAATTTTTTAGGGTTAATTAATATAATAATTTATATATAATTAGGGTCCCTTAATTATACCGCCAATTCATGCGAAACAAAGTTTCTAATCAATTGTTTGATCGATCATGTGCTCCCATGATATCAAAGTTCCTATATACGCTATTTAACAAGCTAGCTAGCTGCCCATAACGTTAACAAAACAAAATAAAAACTTTAATTAAATTTAATTTAATTTTTCTTTTGAAAATTAAAAAAAAAAAAAAAAGATAAAGAGAGTATAAACTCCACTAATATTTCTGACGGGAAACCTACTCATTAACCCACCCAATCAGATGGAAGATATAAATATATATAAATATATATATTCCCCTAGGGCATATTATTCTACCGTCTGATCAGTATATATATTATTATGTACTCTATATTAATTGTTTCTCATCTTAGTGTGTAAGTGAAATTTCTTTTTCTTTTTATAAATATATTTGTAGTGTTATATATAAATAAATATTGGAATAATTAAACTTAATTAGTATACCCTTCGATGTAGAACTCTTGAAAGAATCGAAAGGGCATATGTGTAGAGAGCATTATTGTGTTTGTTTGTATGGGTTCTAATCAATCCAAGTGTTTCCCACGATCTTTCTCAAAAGGATTCTAATTAGAGATTTAGTCTCATGACCATAAATATATCATCTTTTGTAGGTATATAGTATACTAAATAATAATAATAACAGGGTAGAGAACCTATTATATATATATATATATATATATATATATATTAGACAACATTTTGAAAAGAATCAAAAGATCTCCACTTCTGATCAATTTTGTTTCAGTTTTAATTTTTTTTGACCATAAATAAAATGAAACAAAGCCTATATATGGTAAAGACTAATAAGAAAAATATGTTGGTGGCTTTAATAACAGAAAATAGTATTTATTTATATCCTCATTTTATTTTAATTTTAGGGGCCGAAGGAAGAAAGTGCGTCTAGGCCGGATTAGTGCTTCCCGTAGTTTTGACTGTGGAAATAGCAATGTGATGATATTAAAGATGAGTTACGTAATTTTATATCATATTTTTTTCCGCACCACTATATGATTAATATCCATTAACTTTGGATGGACATTAAATTATTAGTTAATTAAGAAAAGATGTTCTTCGCTTAATAATAAATATTAAGCAGAGATCGATAAATGGAAAAAAAAAAAATAAATAACTGACAACTTTGTAATCAAAACAAAGTGGCCCAAATATGTATATGTATATCTATAAATATATATGAGAAATGCTAGAAGACACCCTCCAATATTAATTACAAATTATCACCAATAATTAAGGTTCTGTTTTAATCTCTCGCCTTCACCGTAATTTATGAACCCTAATTGATCATAACAACATCCACGGAAGTTTTTAGTCATCACAAAATTTTCACTTGCGATATATTTAATATATATATATATATATATATAGGATTGGTTACTAGTGATATATTTTTACCAAATTCTATATTCAATGGTTACGTTATTTTTTTTTTTTTTGAATAATCAACGTTACTTATTCTGTTAATCACCATATAAGATACACAAAAATTTGGATAATTACGCATTCTCCTAATTCTATTGAATAGTTTACAAGGAGGCGTATCGAGCTGTAGAGTGTTATTAATCGCCTAACTTTAATATTAAGGCACCATAGAATGGAATGGAGTTTATCCTTTGTCCAACTTGACCACTTGCAGTGTGCTTGTACACCAAGCTGACCATGTACATGGTATAACCAACTAATTACATTCAACTACAAAATAGTTTTTTCGCCTAAGTCAACAACTCAAATTGGCACAATTGACTTCTTTTGAAATTTTGCATCAGATTTAGAGATGGACATACATTGAACCATAGGAGCTGTAGCTAGCTCCCACTAAAAAAAATCACCTAAAAATATTTTTAAAAAATATTTAATTTGATAATTATCAGTAAAATAATAATAAAAAAAGCCCTCTACAAATATTTATATACTGTAACAATCAAACCTTGTTCATGCAATTTTTCGTTAACTTAATCCAAGAAAATAATTAATATAGAGAATAAATTTAAGAAATGAAAAAATAAAAAATAATATATAAATATTTTCTTATATGTTATTTCCCCAATTTTTCAAGACAGTACAAGTTGTTTGTTGAACAATATAAAAATTTAATATGTTAACTGTGCTAGCTATTTGACCTTTCACCAGTATTGTTTGCTTTTTTAATTTATTAGTTATTACAAGTGAACTAATATACTTATTTAAACTTATAGGCATAATGAGCTCGGTTGACTCAGAAATTTAGACTAAATTTCTAAGCCACACTCACTCGCTAAATTGGCGAGAATTAAAAAAGTAGTTAAGTAATTATAAGAGAGACACAATAAATTTTATAGTAGTTCACTCCCTGTATCGCGACATTAATGGAGCTACGTCTACTTTAAGTTTTTTATTTCTCACGAGATGGTAATTACAGAAAAAGACTAAGTGTCAAAAGTTCCAAATTCTAGAGAGAGAAACTAGAGAGAGAAGCTCTCACCTTGTGGGTAATTTTTTGAATGTGAAAAATGAGCTTATGGAGCTCTCCTTTTATAGGTGAATGAGACTCACAAAAATAGGGAAAAAATAAATAAAAAAATATATTTTTGACCATTGATGATGATCTAACGATGAAAATTAGCTCTTGGTGGTAATGGCCATATTTTGGAGCCTGGCGAGTATACCCCACTGCAGTAACCCAAAGCTTATTTTTGTAACTCCGTTGTAGGTGAATTTTGATGACGATAGTTTTAGAATTACGATTAAAATGTGAGACTTGACTTTATGAACATTAAATTAGCTTTAAAATGCAAGTTAAATCGCGCAAATCTGATCAAAATTGAGTGAGTTATGACTGTTTTACTCAAGGCAGTTCATGACCTAGCGTCTAGGTTGACATCCAGTGCTCAGGTACATGTGACGTCAACCTAGATGCTGGATAAGTGCAAAAATGTCTATGAGATGTATTTTAAGGTGTTTATGTGATATTATGACATCACTTAGCCTATTTTTGTATTTTGGCGAAGCTGATCACCAATTCTCGGAGATGTTGCTTAACAAAAATGAGAGACTCGAAACTCTTCATTTCCGAGTGAGCTAGAAATGAGAAACGCAAAGTTGTGAATTTGACTTCTCTGTCTTCATCGATCTTTGTTATTGTGAAAATCTAGATGGACGGTCGAAACGGCATTATAATCAAATAAGGAGAACTCAGGGTAGTAGGCCTTTTTTTTAACCTAGGCGCTAGGTACTTACTCCCGAGCTCCTAAGATCTTGCTTTTTATACTTCCAAGACTTCAGAACTTGAGAATGTGGTCTCCTGTCTAGTTTTTGACCATTCCAGATTCATAAGTCAAGTCAAATTTGGCATTTGATCAATTGAAGGTAGCATCCAGTTTCTAGGGGCTCAAGTTTGTGGTTTTCTCTCCAAATTTACTTGAATATTTATTATTTCTAATGATGAAAAAAATGCTTGGAACACTTTTTTGTGAACTTGATCGAAAATGGCCTAAGTTGACAAAATGTCAACTTAAGCGCTGGGTCGAGCCCCAAGTGTCAACCTAGGCACTTGATCCCAGTTCCGACCCTTTAAATTCTGTTTGGTCCCCATAAATAGTAGAATCTCAAAATAATCTTGGAAAACACCATCAAAAATGGCCTAGGTTTACAAAATATTAACATGGGCGCAACGCTAGCCCCAAATGTTAACCTGGGTGCTGGGCCCTATTTTTGACACCTAAGAAGTGTTGTTTCTTCTCCAAAAGGACCTATTTCCCCATTTTTGATGAAGACAAAGAATATGCAAAAGTCCAATCTCCGATCTGACACTTGGAAGGTGCCCAAATTAACAGATTATCAACCTGGGTGTTTAGTGCTCGGGGCCCTTGGTGCTGAAAAATGAACTTATTTTAATTCTAATTCTGATGCCTCAAATATGTTCATCGTATGTCTAGTTGATGTCTTAATGAAAGTTTTGACCCTTTTTAACTAAGACGGTCCCGAAAACCAAAATGCTAGTTGGGAAAGTCAACCTGGACGCTGGGTGAAAACCCTAGGTTCCCATGTTGGATCTAGAGTTGCAGGTACGTGTAATTCAGCTCTTAGGGCTTAAATTAGGAGCACTTGTGTAATTCAGTTCTTGGATCTTAAATTCAGAGCACTCATGTAATTCAGCTCTTGGGGCTTGAATTAGTTGCTCTATATATTTATGGTACAGAATACTGAAAGATAGTGAGTTGAATTCAAGTTATAGAAATCTGAACTTCCATCCCAAAGATCCTGAGGTCAACCTGGGCGTAAGGCTAGGGTCCTCTCCCAGGTTAACTGCTATGACTCGGGTTTACTCAACCCTGTGACATCATCCTTCTTGGCACATATTAAACATTGATGTCCATGCCACTAGGGAAAGTTTTTGGGTTAACATTTTCCCCCAAGTCAACTTTACACTTGTGTAGAGTTGGCTTGATGACGTAAATCGATCCCATTTCGCTTGAAACTACTAGATGGGTATTAGTTTTGATATTCTTAAGCAATTGTATCTGCTTTTCAAGCATTCCTAATTGAATTAGGAATTTTAACTCCTTTTCTTTGTCATTGGGAATTTTAAAAATTAATTATCAAAGAAAAAAAGGAAAACTTATTTTTTTTTCTTATCTTTTACTTTTTTCTTTGAAAATTTGATATTTTTTTTTTGTTATGGCATTAGGATTACTTGGATTGGAATCCTAATCCTATTTGTAAATTCCATTCAAAAATTAGAGAAAAAAAAAAGAAGAGAAAAGACTTTTGGTCTTTTGCTTATAATTTACCATTTTCTTTTAATTCTCTAATTTTTTCTTAATCATAAATAGTATTAGGATTTCTTAAATTGGGATTCCTATTCCTATTTGTATAGGAATTTCAAAATCTAGCTTGAAAAGAGAAAGAAAAAGATAAAATTACATCTCTTACTTTTTATTTACCTATTCCTTAAAAGCTTTAAATTGAAAAGATTCCCATGAACTTTAGGATTAAGAGTTTGAGCTAACATAAAATTAAGTGAGGTGAAAACCAAAATTTTCATACTCCCTCATTCTTATTCCACTTTCCTATAGCCTTTAAAAAGCCTTTGGAATTCATCTTCATCAAGCCCGTAAGCATTCTCCTTTTCAAGGTAAAAAAAACATATTTTTTTTTTTGTGGGTGTCGCTATTTTTTTTTTTTTTTTGAATTTTTCTCATTCTCCTCCTTTGTTGGTCTTACTCCAAGGATTTTTATACTTCCCAAAAATATTTGAAATAATTTTCCAAGATCTCCAAAAAACTCCAAAACACCTTCCTATTGCCTTGAATAAATTCTTTTAAAATTGCTTTGACTTTTTCAACCCAGTTTTGACTTTTCTTAGATTGTAAGCAACTTATGCTGCTGAGATTGTCATAGCTAGGATGAAGAGAAGTAGAAGATTTCTTGATAAGTATGACCCCCATATGACTCAATTCATTAGAGCTAAGATAAATGTGCTTAAGTCTAAGAACTTAGACAAGGCCCGTGGTGGAAAGGTGATGGCAACTGAGCTTCTCAAAACTGCCATTGAGAGTGATGATCTAAGAGATCGAGCCTTCAAGCTAAGGCCTCTTATGTTTAGAACTCTTACTGAACATCAAGCTTAATTGATACAGTATGATTACTATCTCCCTGAAACTGTTGTCTGGAAGCCACAATACGGTGGTCCTAATGGCTCCTAGAACACTTGTTGTAGTGCCTAGTCAAGATTCCACATGAATGCGGGTGCTTACTTGCCCTTGCATATGCATGGTTCATATCCGTAGATAATTTCTTTGGTGTCTACCCTTACCAGATATATCCAAATGGCTATAGGATTCTAGCTACCTTCTTCATATTTTATCGCCTTACAAACTAGGCTATTCCAACTCCTCATGAAATAAACATTCTTTGCGACTTGAAAAGGAGTCCAACCCACAAATAAGAAGGCTGCTTCTACCACTTCCACCAATTTAGCCTATACATCAAGAACATTACAAAAAACAACTGTGGCCTTTACCATTAGGGGTACTTCTATACTCATATTCTTCTGCCAAGACACATTACTTTCCAAAAAGCTAGCCCTTTCATAAGACTTGCTCCTCTTATTGACACGAAGAGAAGAGCTGATGCCATGTTGTTTGAAATTAAGGCATGGGAGAGAGATGGGCAATCTTTGTTTTGTACTGAAAATCTTCAAAAGGTTAGGTTGATCATGCATGCAGTGTGTGTATGCTCACACTTGCTTTGCCGACGAATCTTGGATAGTGCCACTCGAGCAAGATGATGAGATGCTCAAAGTGCAACTGTCATCTTATCCCAGACAGTGACGGAAGAAGTGTCTTCAGTTTGAAAAAACACATAATATTTATGGAGAATATTTGTGCTCTTAAACCAGGAAGATAGATAAGCTAATACCACTCGAACTACTCCGGAGAAGGATGGGGAATCAGCAGGTGATGGATGCTCCATGCTATGTAGTTCACCTTGTTATCTTGTTTTTCTTTTTAATTTTATACTATCCTCATGTCTTTGTTTTTTGCAGACAATATGAGCTTGCGACTGTTATGGCATGTTGTTCTAACTTGAAGAGGACGATTCCGATGTCGAATGAAACTGAGCCTCTAATAAGGCAAGTGGTCCAGGTCATCCCTGCTACTTATGTTGCTTCGAAGAAGAAGGTTGGGAAGAGGGGTAGATGCTGATGTCCCTCTTCCTACTTGTTACAAAAAATATAAAAAAAATACGCCCGTGCACGTAATCAAGTAGTAAACTCACGCAGGTGAGGTCGAACCACAAGGAATTGAACTGAATACCACTAAATTAGACTTATGATTCTATTTGGTAGAAAAATAATTTTGATAGATTTTAAAATAAAGAAAAAAACTAGAAAATTAAAGAAAGCAATAAAGGTGTTTAATCAAGGATTAGAAATTAGGGAAAAGAATCCCGTTGATTTAATTACCCAATTATTAATGCTAATTACTATTCTCTTTCTCAATGTGAATGACAGATTATAAAACAATTAACCTAGCTCTTTTCAGATCTTTAGGTCCTAAATCACATGTTATCTAATCATCTCTGAGATAGATTAACATATAATCAACATTAAGCAATAATCTAAAGGTCACAAAGGCTACGCAAATACTTTCGTTTCACATCAAAACCTAGTTTATCCAATTTTAGCATTCTCAATTCTCACTTTTTCAGATTTTGAATTGGGATCATAAAGTATGTAAAAGGTGATCAATCTTAAACATGTAAATAAACACAAATTTGGATAAATTCACAATCAAGAAAGGAGAAATAACGATTATCGATCATTAACTAAAAATAATTTCAATCAACATTCATCATCTCTCTAAATAGGAGTTTAGTTCATAAAATCCATAATAACATCCATAATCAAAACTAAAACAGAAATTAACATAGTAATTAAGAGTTTAAGAAAGAACTAGTTGGTAATTGCATTTTGGATCGCAAAAATTGCTTCCTCTGCCTCCTTCTTTTACTTTTGGGTCCAATTTCTGCCTCCTCTTGCCTCTAAAATATGCAACCCTTATATAGGAATTAGGGTTTCTAACTCAAAATGGTGAAAGTAAAAAACTGGCCAAAAATCCCGTGTTTTGCCCCTGGTCGCGACTACATAAAGCCTAGTCGCGACCACATGCAAAATACAAAAATAAGCTCGCTGCCTGGCCTCGTAGTCGCGACCATGAAAAAGGGTCGCGACCATAGAAAATGGTGGTCGCGACTACTGAAGCAAATTTGACAGCTTCAACATATTTCTGTAAAATATGCATAACTTTCACATACAACTCCAGATGAGTTAATTCAAGATGCGTTGGAAAGAAGAAAAAGAAATCTAAAACTTCTATGTTTTGAATTTTTCCAAAATCTGATCAAAATATAGTCAAATTTAGGCTTGAAGTTTCAGCTTTATTTTCTTGCAAAATTTTCTCTATTCTATAGATTGTTGTTTTCTGAAATTGGATCAATTTATACATTCCAAGTGTGAAACCTGAAACCAAAGAAAACAAGCGTAATTCCATTCCAAATATAATAACAAAGAAGGAAAAACAACTATAAAAAGCGACCCAAAACATAGGCTAAAAATAGCCTAACACTACTCAAGACTCTGGTAGGGAAAGTTCTAACACTACTGGTGCTGATAAGAGATCTCCGATTGACCTCTGTTCTGAATTTGAGTTCAGACTTAATGGAGAAATTTCATGATCAAGGCTCCTAGGTTCTTGCACATAGTGATGCCTTGATTGGTGCCAAGGCTGAGAACATCCCGTTGTAGCAGTTGGTCAGCACCAACTATCTGCACATCATTGTTCAAAGATGTTTCACCGACATCTTAGGGGAAACTATTTTGTCTTATCTCTTTCTTCCTTAACTTTTTTTTATTTTATCATCACTGGACACTATTTTCTTATCTTTAAGCTTGTGTTGGTTATACCTAAACCAAGGATAATGAAAACAAGAAGGTGGTTAAGCTTGCTGAGAAGCTAGAGATTGTAGAAGATCGTGTTGTCACTGCGGAAGACCAGGTGACTAATTTAAAGGAGAAGATTGAGTCTCTTGAGAGTGAAATGTCTAAACTCTGAGATGTGGCTAATGGTGCCAAGATTTGAGAGAGTAAACTAAAGAAGAACTTGGTAGCTGCTCGGAAGAAGAGTTTTGGTCTTAAATAATCTTCTCGTCATGCAGTGGATGAGCAAACTACTGTGGCTGCTGATCTGAGAGACCAAGTGTTATACCTAAAATTCAGCTATACTCAAGAAGCTAACATGTGTCTTACCAAAAGGAATATGAGTTCTGTAAAAAAGGAAATTGCTTAATTTTTTCTAAACTATCCAATAAAATTAATTCTAGAAACGAAAATTCAATTATTTTTCATAAAAAATTTCACAAGCATCAATCAATCATCATATAACACACAGATCAACTTGAAACCATCCAAATCAACACATATCATTGTTTTAATTCATATTTCATGAAAGTAAATCATTATCATGGCTCTGATACCAGTTGTTAGAAATATTTTACCAGGATCTAGATTTACTACCATGTATGTTTCATTAACATCCTAATATGAATTCTAAAACAATGAAATAAACACATATAAAGTTTAGGAAACCTTACATTGGGTGCAGCGGAATATAATGACTCCTTCCGTTCAGATCTCTAGCCCTTGATTTCTTTCTGTAGCAGAGCATCACCAAGATCTGAACCTGGATCTCTTTCTCTCCTTCTTTGATGGTTGGATTCTACACAATCTTCCACACTATGATTGTGATACCACTTGATGTGTGTAGGCACTACTCTATCACTAGGCTATTTCGAAATTGAAGAGAGGAAAAGAGAAGAAGAGAGTGGCGGCTTTGAATCAGGTTTTTCTTTGAAAAAGAATAAGGTGCATTGCATAGTTTCCTGAAGCCATCACTTTCTATTTATAGAATGCCATCTAGGTTTAGGTTAGAATTGTATGGCATTAAAATAATGAAAAATATAAATGGTAAACCCTATACAAAGTGGCTGGCCATATTAGTGGATAATGGGCCTCACTTTGCAATTTTGCCATTTTGTCATTTCTCAATCCCATTTTCTCAAAAATGTCAATTTTCCATTTTAACCATTTAAATGCTAATTCTAATTATTTAATAACTAAAAATTAATTATTAAATAATATTTTCATTTAATATATTGATTAATTAGACATATCAAGTCTCTTAATTAACAAATAAAACCTAGAATCTCTTTTCTTTACAATTTCGCCCTTGCTTAGTGAAAATTCATAAACTAGACATAGTCTAACTTTAGAATTATAATTGATTAATTAAAATCAATTAACTGAGTCTTACAAGCAGTATGGTCTCAACTAGTATGGGGACCATGGGCCTATATAACCGAGCTTCCAATAAGTCGAACCGAATTTACCAAGTAAATTCCCTAACTTATTAATTCCTTATTGAATCCACACTTAGAACTTGGAATTGCACTCTCAGTCATATAGAGCGCTCTATATGTTCCACGATATAGATACGCTATTAGTTATCCATTGTTATAATCCTAATTTGATCAATGACCCTCTAATAGATGATCTACATTGAATAGGAACTAAAATTACCGTTACACCTTCAATGTATTTTATCCTTAAAACACTTAGCTCCGTATAAATGATATTTCAACGAAGTGAAATGAGATCTCCACCATTTATCTCTGTTTAGCCAAGCTCGAAGGATATCATCGTTTCACTTCTAAATTTCTATAGAAGTTATAGACTCCATATCTATGTTAGCGCTCCCACTCAATTATACTATCATGTTCCAAAAATGTACGTATCACCCTGACCCAAAAGTAGGCTTAACTAACAAATCAAAGAACATGTATAATACTCTTGAGATCGAACCTAACCATATCAGGATTAAGATTATTTGATCTAAGATCAACATGTGATATTGAATTGAATATATATTACGGTAAATTTTAATATATCTAATCAAAGTTTAATATCGGTCCCTTCCGATGTATACTCCATACATCCGATACTGGTAAACTTTGCCAATGCTCTGGAAAGGACATAACACTTATCCAAGGTGTAAGAATACATATCGCTGATTTTATCATGCCAGTCTAAATCCAGTGAACTGACAAATCAGGGAATAAACTTTCGAACATATAATTAAGATTATATTCTACTGTGCTAACAACACTATAATCATTAACAAATTCATATGTTCTGGACTTAAATAGAATTCATACATTATATATATATAATCATGAAATAAATCATGTGAACCATGCAACATAAAATGTTATTTGTGATCTTTATTAATAAGTAAATCTGATTATATTTAAATGGGTTTTATTTAGGGCACAAAACTCAACATGAACTCCATCAAGACTCTGCCCACCAGCAATTCCAAAGAAGATTCATTGTCAGCACTAGCCAGTTGCTCACTAACCTCAGGAACCAGCTGGTTCATGTAGTGGGCCAGCATCTCCTTGCCCTTCTTGGCCTCTGGAAGCACTGACAAAGGTTGAGTAGGTGCCTGCACCCGTTCAGGTTCACTCCTGACCAGCTCAGACCCAACCTTCGATGGTCCAGACCTGTCCAAGCTTTCTCCTCGAGACTCCTTGGACTTAGCAGCTTTTGGGGTGGAGGGGTTTGCAGCAGTTAGCTCCTCGGAAAGATCAATGACCTCCCTAACATGCCTCTTTTCCTTAGAAGAGGACCCCTCACCGCCTTTAGACTTCTTGGTTGGAGGAGAGGCGCTAGAGCTTCCGCCCATTCTCTTCTTCAGAGCATCAAGAATCTGCCGAGACATGTCTGTACAGAACGAAAAACAACATTGTTTGAAAAAACAGACATCAGAAACATAAGGCATAAAAGTCAAGAAGCTCAAAAACAAGACAAAGAAGTATGCAAGGTGACTACCCAAACAAGACTCAAAAGTCCATCATCACCTGACATCGATCTTATTTCCAACATAACAGCTTTCCCTTTACCAAGCACTGGAGGGGATGGCCGAACAGGTGAAATGGGCTCCCTTATGCAAATGGCATGTTCAACAGGCCTGAGCGGGGCCGAAAGTTTCTTCTTCTTCTTCAGTGGAGTCACCTACTCTTCCACAGCCTCATCTTCGAGATTCAAGGGCTCCTAAGCATACTGCTTGGCCCTTGCACCTCCCTTCAACTTAGCCTCACGCTTCAGTTGAATAAACTCATTCTCCGAATGAGCTCGTTCGGCCCGCCCAACAACAAATTTCCTCTTCTTCCCCGTCACGGACTTAGGAATGAAGTCCTTGGGATAGAGCCTGTACTTCACAAAATTATCTACGGAGGTCAACTTGATAATATTCCGGTCTTCCCCCGGTAGTCGAGCAAGCTTTTGAGCTCTATCCCTAAGAGCAAGAATGAGGGGAGGGCGGTGATATGTCAGAATCTGCTGGAACCGAGTGCAAGTGATGCCCGTGCCATCCACCATGAAGTACTCATCAGCAAAACGCCCAGTCTTGCTGATGGTCGCATTGTCCGTGCCCATCAATCACTTGAAGCCTGGTTGAGAGAAATAGAAGTACCCCGACCTGCCTTGCTTGGGGGTGGACTTCAAATCAAAGAACGAGGCAACTTCGTGAGGAGAAAGCATACCCCATTTTTGGGAAGCGTAGAGGACGAAGAGCGCAGACAGATATTTGATGCCCTTAGGAGTGAACTGGGCCGGGCAGAGGCCAAAGAAATCTGCCACATTCTTGAAGTATTGATGCAAAGGCATCAATGCCGCTTGCTGACCATGGGCACCCGACCAGGCGCACATCCCCTTTTCAGGATTTGTGGCACGATTGTTGTGGGCGGGAATGTAGCAATCCAATTCGCCCAGGTATCCGTCCTGGTCGAGAGTCCGAAGGCGCGCCTCAGTAACCTTGGACGAAGGGCTTACCCACCTGGCGCCCAAGGCACCTTGCCTTCTATGAGGAACCGCAGCAGCAAGTTCCTCACTGAAGTAGTCCACGCCCTCAACCAGGACGTCTCCGTCAGCATCGATTGGCTCCCAAGCCTCATTGTACTCCCCGTAGTTTGGGGGTTCAACCTCTGCCTCTTCCTCTGCCTTGGAGGAACTTACAGGACATACATCGTCCTTCTCCTCGATCTGCAGGACCTCAGTGTCCCCTTCATGATCCCCCTCCATCTGGACGGCTGGATCCTGTTCGGCGCTGGGCAAAGTGGCGTGTCGAGCCACTTGAGGGTCAGATGCATCAGCCAGACTCTTTGTTTTCTTTGTACGAGCCATCATTCTATGGCTGGGTACAAGGTTTAGAGAATGTCCTTCACTAGAGGAAGGTGGGCTAGAACGAAGACGAGGATGATCCTCGTGCAAAAGTTGAAGCAGGTCCTGGTCGATCCGATGTTCGTTCTCCCAAGACTCACCTGAGTTCATCTACAAAAGACAACACACAAGATGAGTGTTTGGTTAGAATATCGAACGATAAACAAGCAAATAGGCCGACCAAGAGTACTCAAGAGATTTAACAACGAGAATGTTCAAAGAAAAGTCAGAACTCAAGAAGTCAGAAATTTTCTCGAGTTAGGGCAAAAAAGTTCATGAAGCTTAGAATAAGCAAGATGAAAGACAGACGTTACACATTTCAGAAAACAAGCCTTATGGACTATAAAATCGCATGAAGACATGACAAAGAAGAATCGCAGAAGTTTCTAGAGCTAGGGTTTCCTAGACATTTTCTACAGCAAAGTCGAAGGTGCATTCGAAATGTAAACATGCAAAGATAAGCATAAAGGAAATCAGAAACTCGCTCGAAAGTCAGATGTCTAGGTTCGAGCAATGTTAATCCAACAAGCAGCTTTGATGAAGGCACTTCAGCAACTTTGAAGCCAAGAACTTCTCTTTTCGCTCTGAAGCTTACTTAGCAAAGAAGGGTGATGAAGATGAATTTATGTGCCAATGTTGTTTGATATTTATAGGCAAGTCACGAAAAGAGGTAATCGTTTCAAAGGAACCTCAGACGCCTCAGTTTCCCTCCTTAAAAGCGAATATCGAAAATAAAAAATAATCAAGTGCAGCCGTCAGCCGTGGAGAGAGAAAATCAGATTTTGAAATATTAATTGTCAGAGCATTTATTAGCCGAAAACCGAAGGGACGCCCAGTCAGCCTCGCATCGAGTCTCAGACGGTCATGCTTGACACGTGTCCCCATACAAAGGTAGAAGCAGCTCGGATGAAGTCTACACGCGACTTCGGAAGTCCCGTACAGACTTGGGGGCAAATGTTATCCCAATTTTTGCACTCTGACGTGGAATCGCATGAATGGTGACACGTGGAATCCACTCGGAGCATCTGCTCGGGAAGTATAGTCCGAGCAGGATGCCTCGCTGGCATGCCCAGAAAAAAGCAATAAGCAATCCGCACAGAGCAACCAACACTTAGCGGATTCAGCTTTCACATTGTGAGCCATCAACGAAATCCCTTTAACTCAGGGATCAGATTACAGGGATATGGCATACACATGATCCCACTATCAGTGTATCCAGCATCAATCCCATGACATTTGTATTCAGCATTGATCCCACGATCTTTCTGTTTATACGCATTGTGACGAGAGAGGAAACTCTTCCTCTCCAAGCTTACTAGCCCTATAAATAGTGATGCATGTTCACTGGGCAAGAGGTCGAAAACAGTTTAGCTGAGACTATACCATAAATATATTATCTAAGAATTATACATTCAGAGATACTGTTGTAAGAGCTATAAGAAAAGGAACGTTTCTCCTTGATCTTAAGTCAATACAAATAACGAGGATTAGGCTATTACCGAACTGCTCGGGGCTGAACCTCTATAAAATTTCTGTGTCTTTATATTGCTTTATTATATATCGATTGCTATAAATCACTTATCTCTTACAAAATTTGACTTGTTGTCGTTGGCTAAAAGCGAGGTCAACAATATGAAAAGAAACAAAGATAACCTGATAGATTCAACAGTTATAATCTTTCTTTCAGTAATTTAGACTTAATCTATATATTGTATTGAGATCCTTGGGTTTATGGTTCATATTAGATAAAAACTATTTTCATTAAATTTTATTTCTACTTTTATAACTCTGATATAGACCATAAAATTTAATATATAGACTAAGTACTTTGTTGGGTAATTATGCATTTATATATAGTTATATATTGTGAATGGATGGAATTATTATTTTATGCATAAATGTGAATCGTTAATTATATAGTAAAAATTGGGCTACGAATTTTACAGTTTTACTAGAAAAAATTACGCACCATGATTTGTGGTATAAGTTTTGATGTAATTTTTTTATTTTAAATTTATTTATAAATTTTGTTAAATAATGTAACATAAAAAATCCACACTACAAGAATCATGGACATCAATAAGGACAAATTTCGTCCGTGAAGGGTGCATTTTTTATTACTAATGACTATCAATGGCGATATTTTGTTGGTAAAAAGTCGTTGGAGATAGTTCATCGACGAAAGGTATTATCAATAATGACAAAGCAAGTCATTGACAAAAAAATATCAATAACAGCAATATCGTCATTGATAATAATTTTTTTTAATATTCTGGGTAATCAATGATCACGACAATGTCTTCATTGATTATATTATCAATGACGATAATATCGTCATTGATAGAATCATTTTTTTTAAAAAGAAAAATAATTCTAAATCTATTTTGATTTTTTTAAAAAAATTAAATATTAATTGTTTTAATTAATATATAAAATCATTTAATTAAGAGTAAAAAACTAAATATTTTTTCATACTAATATTAAGAGTCACAAATATTATAATATCGTTAAATATTACTTACTAAAAAAGTAAAACGAGTATTCATAAAACATTGATAAACATAAAACCGATAGTTCATAAAACTAAAATAAAAATTCTAAAAGAAATTTGTAGTAGCATCATCATTATCATTGTAACGCCCCAATATTTTGTCTTATTTTACAAAATACTAATTTTGATGCATTAATTAAAAAGATTCAAAGCTGTTTGGAAATACACAGTGGGTTTTACAATAAATATGCAAAAATGTGAATGATCATTCATATTAAAGACAAAATAAGTAGTTGAGTGCAAAAAAATAAATTTGTAACATCCCACTGAGCTCAGATTACTTTACTATAAAAAAACAAAACCAAGGCTCCACCGGCATTCTAGTCCGTTTGCTCGTCCATAGCCCCTCGCAGTATACATACCAGAACTGACCCAACTCATCAAACTTACATTTAATGTTCCCTGTCTATTGCCTGTAGGGGGAAAGTAAGGGGGTGAGCTAAAAGCCCAGTAAGAAAATGCTTATCATACAATACCATATAACACATATCATTAATATATTTATTAAGTTTTAGCAATATCATACACTTTATTTTATAACTATAGCCAAATAACTGTACACATGAAAACCTTTATCATATAGGTCCATACTAATTGTTCACACCATACACATATCCAGAGATTATAACTCCAATATCATACTCATAACATAATTATATCAATACTATAAATAATAATGTCATTACCATAACATTGGCATATTATAGCCATTAGATACATAACCCAGGCCTAGCCTGGCCCTACAATATCCTGGGCCTAATCTGCCCATATAATAACATGGGCCTATACAACCCTACCATTGTTATAGGATAGGGTATCTCTATATTCAACAGTAACATCACTGTATCATACCCACCATAACAATCTCATACACGACTCAGTAAAATGCAGGGTAGGGTATCTCTACATTCAACAGCCTTATCCCGTATCATACCCCACCATGGTCCCCCACTTTATATGAGACGTTAGCATACAACATACAACATGCAACATACAAATACAACATACAACATACAGCCTAAAACATACAAATACAACATACAACATATACTAGTCATACAACCATAATCTATGTATCAATTCACAAACTCATATTGTGTCCATACCACACATTCTCAGTACCATATACATATTCATAATAACAAATCATAAATCATATTTCAATACATAAAGAATTTAAATTTATGCGGATAAACACATACAAAATAATCTAATTTCCTTACCTCAAATCCCGCTGCTCAAACTTGTTATCTCGTCACTACTACCTATAATAACACATGGGTCAAGGCCCTAACATTAAAATTCGCACTCTTACAGTACAACAAAAAGAATACTATTTTTGACCAATAACTACATGAATTCAGTGAAAGTTTCCTTCATTAAAATTATAGGAAATTCAATTATCTTTTCAATGATTTAAAGATCACTAAAAATGGATTAAAACTAAGGGATTTATGATAGTTTTACTGAAACTATTTATGAGAAGGAATATGGAGTAACGAATCACAGTAGACATCAGAAATACAAAGTTTTGATACTGAAATATTCCAAATCAGAGAATACTCTCTTCATAAAAGTTTTAGAAAATCGAATTCCCTTTCTAATGACACTAAAATCTTTAAAATTGGAGTTATAACGTTAGAGATATAAATATTTTACCGAAACAGTTTTTTAGAAATCCTGAAGTAAATGGATTTCGGACTACAGAAATAAAACAATAATTTCGACTTAGAATAATCAATAATTGATGAATAGTTTTTGCATAAAACATTTAGAAAATCGAATTATCTTTTCAAAGGTACCAAGATTGCTAGAATCGAATCATTATTCAGAGAGATATTCGGATTTTACTGTGACAACTTATATAGAAAACATGAAAAAACGATTTACAATAAACAGCGTAGAAATACTAATTTTTGACATAGATAAATTTCGATTCAGTAAAACCTTTCTTCATAAGAATTATGGGAAATTCAATAAGATTTCTATAAGCACCAAGATTGTGAGAATCGGATGAGTATTTTAAGAGATATGACAGTTTTACTGAGACATGTTTCATTCTGAAAAAAAATAAGAAAAGGAGACCTACGAATATTCTCCTATTGTGATCAATAAATGAGTAAATGTAGAGTTTCTTACCTCAAATACTTCAAGCTGCTTGGATTAATAGACATGAGATGATGGTGATCAAAGATGAGAGTGAAGACTGCTATAGATTTGGCGATGACTTGAAAACCTTTAGGGTTAGTCTTGCTCAGATAGGTGGGAAGAATAGAACGATGTAATTTTAGGGTTAATGAAACCTATACTATTCTGACTCTTATTAGGTTTAGTTTTATGAATAATAATAATATTAACATAATAGCAATAATAATATGATAAATTATTAAATAAACAAATATCTTACTTTTAAATTTAAATTGTAAGCTCTCAATCTCGTAACTTTAGGGGTAAGTTTTGACCTAGAAAAATTACGAATTATGATATAGCTATTTCTACAAAATTTATAGATCTTTGAGTTATCTTTCCAACCCCACTACAATCACCTCAATCGGAGTTATAAAACTCCAGATATGGTCATTTTAGTAAAACAGTTTCTAAACCTGCGAATTTCTCTAAACTTACGATTTTTCTAACATTAATCAAATAATAATATTATTTAATACCACTTATACAATTAATTAAATCTAATAGATATATTATAAAAATCGTAATGGACTTGCATATTAGTTAAACGATTACCTACTTATGAAAATATCATAATATTTTACTTTCGTAGTTAATACAACTTTAACTTTCTTTGGAAAATTGGTACAACTACTCTAAGCAATAATATCAACTCACTAACAACACAAATTAATGAGATAATTATCCTCGCACAATTAATATCCAAAGAAAAAAATTAAATACTATTTTAAACTGGATATTACATTCTACCCTTCTTAAAAAAAAATCGTCCTCGAAATTTAACTTACCAACACTCGGGGTGTTGAGTCTTCATGTCTTTCACCACTTACCGCATTACCTCCTTGTCTACTATATGGAGCCAACAAATATGCATTTAACCTGTATCTTGTCGATCAATCCATAACACATATAATGCAAATAACTTATTAATTAAGCATTATTATTTCTTAAATATGAAAACGTACTCTATCATAATAAATTACATGTACATGCTTTAAATACATAAGTTTTGCAATATCATGCTCGTAATATTATAAAAAAATTTCTTCTCTTATGACCATCCTTACATGACATTAAGAGTGAAACTATTTATTCTTCTATGAGCATACTTACATGCCATTAAGAGTAAAACTATTTATTCTCTAAATGAACATCCTTACATGTTACTTGAGAACGCATTATACAATACAAAATAATAAACACAAGGAGTAGGGTAGAAGACCTTATGCAAACTTCTCTTTAATCATTCCCATTCTTTAGTTAAATGTTACTACGTATAAGAATCTTACTTCTCTACTTGATTTTCTACTGTAAGGCTACAGTGTCATTCTTTCAATTTCATAGATGTTACTCACTCATCGATAGACACTTGTTCCATGACACTTGGAAATAAACATGTAAGTTCTTTAAAAGGTCTTCTATATATAAATATTTTAATGATCCATTTCGACCACTTTTTTTGTCTAACATTCACTTCTTGATATCTTTTATCCATGTATTCATTGCACTTGTCACGCCTTCCCATTTTTTCTAGGTAACCGCTGTTGGTTTCTTTTGTAGTCTCTTTCTTGTATCACTCTATTGTATTTTCTTCGCTAGTCTCTCCTATGGTGCTTGGTCCTCCATTACTCCTTTCAACCAAGTTGACTTGATTATGAGATTATCTAGTTTTCCACACTAACTTTTATCTTCTAGGCAAACATGAGATAACAAATTCAGTCTTTCACTAAGATTTCAAATAGTTGTGACGAATTCAAGTTGATTATGTTTTGTCTCTTCCTCGAAGAAAGACGATCAAGCAATTCCCAATCATGGTCCTTGCGGATCAGATCATCCATATAATACAAAAAGATACCCCAAATATTTGGTATCTTTCTCTTTGAATGAGATCTCAATTTCAGCGACAATTTCATTAGATATCGCCCATAAGCATCTATATTTTATTTTATTATCTATTAACTAAATATTAACTAAGGGATGACCCTAATCCAGAATATGAACCATAAAAGAAAATACTGAGTAAACCGATCACCAGAACACCAGCTACAGTACCTATTATCCAAAGAGGATGTAAAGCCCGCTTAGTTAATTTGGAAATTAGCAGTTAATCATGATTAATTATGAAATTATTTATAGCTATATAAATAATTTATTATACTGTTATTATTGAATTCAGAAATGCATCGCTATGTCATTCAGTAGTTTTCATATTTTGCATTTCCGATGTCCGGTATTTTGGAACTCGGTGTTTGGCTCAGTAGAAATCACAACTTAGTATGTTAGTAGTTTGGGACGGTTTATTTAGACATTGGGAATGTCAGGAATGGCCGGGAATTTAGAATTTCCCAAAACTACCCCTTTAGTGTTATTTATGTGGTTTTAGTGTGGAGGGGCAAAATGGTCTTTTTGCCCCATTAGTATGTTATTTGATATTAAATGTTGGCTGAAACAAAGAGTAAGAGGTGCATGTTATTCATTTTCACTTTACAAAAAATTACAAGTTTAAAAAAATAGAAAATTGGAAAAGCTCTCTCTCTCTCTTTTCCTCTCCATTTCGGCTTCATTGTGCAGCAAGGAAAAGGAGATTTTTCTTGTGAATCTAGTAATTTTTCAGCAAGTTTTGGGTGATCTTTGAAGAGGTATTCCTTTGTCTAGTCTTCTTACCTTGTTTTCTTGAATTTCTATGAAAAAGATGAGTAAATGCATGATGATTTGGAGTTTGTTGCTGCTGTAGTTTTAGGTTGTTTTCCATGATTTTCTATGCTTGAATTGAATAGAATTAAGTAGGTTTCATGCATGCTAGTTACTTGGTTCAAGTTTATGAGATTTTGTTCAAAAGCTTTGATTTTTAAAGAAATGTGTGAATCTGTAATTTGCTTGCTGTAGTTGGTAGATTTCATTTTCAGAGAGTTATTCATGCTTGATTAAGTGGATTTAAGCTAGTTTGATTGCATGTTGTTTA
Organism: Cannabis sativa; assembly: GCF_029168945.1. Classification (NCBI taxonomy): domain Eukaryota; kingdom Viridiplantae; phylum Streptophyta; class Magnoliopsida; order Rosales; family Cannabaceae; genus Cannabis; species Cannabis sativa. Next base: position 68,521,916 of record NC_083601.1, read on the forward strand.
GATTTGCTCAAGTTTGAGTTTAGAACTCAAAGCTTGAGCTTTAATGGTGTTTTTCATTTCTGTGCAATCTGGGTGGTTTTATTGCTTTAGAAATGTTCTAGGGGATATATAGAACAGGTCTGGAAGGTTTCATTTGATTTGGAGTTGATTTGAGCAAGATATGGATTTTTGTGTTTGCTGCCTGCGAGGAACCGGAATTCCGGTTGTGCATCCGGAATTCCGGATGAGGTTCTGAATTTTCCCGAACCGAATTCGGGATTGGGCAACCGGTCTACCGGTTGGGGAAAATTCTGAAACCCTAGATTTCCTCGATTTTATGTTTTAAGGGGTATTGCCATGCTTTTTATCGATAGGGAAACTTTTAGTTCCTAGTTTAAGTCCCCGGGAAGTGATTTAGCGTGTCACTTATAGTGTTGTGATTTTTATGGTTTAGGAGCCTGTAATCCGCCGCTTAGCTAAAGTTCCGGTCGGGTTGACGGCACACCCGAATTCGGAATCCGAGTAAGATTAGTATAACAGTATGCATATGTAGATAACATGTTTAGCGTGCATGTAGGAAGCCTGTTAGATTACATTAGTTATGTATGTTGGCTTCGAACCATCCAACCCCGTCACGTCGGTACGAGCCGGAGTATGACCAACGGCGGAGTATGACCGGCTCGACCGATCAGTGACACTTGGTTGGTGGTTTCGTACTATTGACGTATCCCGTCGGTACAGTGGAGTATGACCAGCGGCGGAGTATGACCGGTTCGACCGATCGGGTGGATATAGTAACACGTCGGTACGAGTGGAGTATGACCGGCGGCGGAGTATTAGGCTCGACCGATCGAGTCGTTACGTGTCAATGATACCGTCCCTATGAACGTTCAGAACTCAGTACCGTGTTGGACACGGCAGTAGTGACTCAGTATCGTGTTGGACACGGCAGTAGTGGGACTCAGTATCGTGTTGGACACGGCAGTTAGGGTTATGATCAGGGGTATGGGCGTCTGATCATGACCGGGATTTATGTATGAGTATTATTATGCTTTTCTTACTGAGTCTGTCGACTCACAGTTCTACGTTTATGTGTAGGTAATGGCAAGGCTAAAGCTGATGGACCGTGAGCGAGCTTATGAAGGTTGTACATGTCGGGGCGGTTAGGCCTGGAGAGTACGATCCTCGGGACAGCGAGGCTGATTTTGTAACTAGTCGCTAGGCGACATTTATTTTGTATAAACAGTTAACTTTTGTAAATGATTTTGTAATCGGGATCCCGAGTCTTTTTGTAATTATATTTTACAAGTTTAATTAAAAAGAAAAAATTTTAATTAATCACATTTTCCATAAACCTCGTTGATTAGCAACGAGCTGCACAGCATGTTTAAAAATCACGTAATACGCCTATGTTAGTTAGGGTGTTACAGAGGAATCCTTCCAGTAGTATCAGCCATTTGTCCTACTTTCCTCCACATTTCATCAGGTGGTGTTACATTGCTATAGTGATGAAGTCTAAATCTGCAATGCTGATAGATTTGTGTAATTGTGTTCAATGATTGTTTCTTCTATTATACTAACCTTCTGGGTATCACATCACTTTCATATTTATAATACCATATATTTTTCTAACCATATTTATGTCTTACATATTGTAGACCTCTATAGTTCACAAAATAAATCCCAACTTCTTAATTGCACTGTTAAGACCTCCAAAATCTAAAACCAACTTACATTCGAGTACTGGCCATCTACTTTTAGTTAAGTAAGATCATACTTTACATATGCTAAAATATCGTAAGTGCATTAGTAACCCTTTAAAACGAGTTCAACCCTAACATAGGTTAGGTAGCCCAATTATTTATTTATCATTTACTATTTAACCATAGGTTAATCATGTAATCTCATAATATATCAATCAACCAAGTTGTCGAGGTAAGGATACTATATACATAATTGACAAATCATGTCGAACAGACCTTACTCTGTTCATCGTTATTATACCTCCTTCACCCCACTTGTATCTGATTTGCTACTAGAGACTCACTTTTTATAATTATTTAGTCAAGGCTCTTTGACTCGTACTTCCTAAGCTACCTTTAAAAATAAGTCCATACTTCACTTATGCATCTTCATTCCATATCTGAATACAATCGTGTTATCAATATATACATCCCTTTCTCTTTCCTTATAAGTTCCTCACTTCCAATTAGATAAACTTTAGTTATTTTCCAAACAATGGCTATTGTCTTATTCCATCTTAGTATGTTCCTCTAGGATATTGCTCCATTACTAGCCCTCTAGGTCGAGAAAGTTTCAAATATTTGTCTGAATTCTTAGCTCTTGACAACTTTAACTTTTGGCAGATCTGTTATCATTCTTTCCTCTAACACTATATAGCATAGAAATGCCACCTCTCTTGACCAAAATTAACACTTTTGTATGTTTTTTTTTTATTTGATTCTATTCACTTAAACATACTCATACTATTGTCCACAAAGCAAATCATGAGTGGATTGTAGTATCATTTGCATACTCTGTGCCTTTTATGTTGCTTGATCATTTTGTAATCTCAACACTTCACAAAAACTCGTATGGTCCTTGTCGTTCCATGAAATTCTTCTAGATGTATCACTTTAGTCCTAGTTGTGTCTCACTTGTCTCTTGCCTCCTCAAGTCTTGAATTTATGATCTACTTTCTATAGTTGTTTATTTTTCTTTTCATCCTTTACGAAGCTGTATCCATGATCTCTAAGTTGTCCAGTTTGAATTGTTCTGTATAGTTGTCCTCTGTGTTGCCTCTCATTCATGTTGTACCCAAATTGTTAGCCGTGTCTAAATCTTCTTTTTCTTCCTCCTTTGAAATTTTCTTTATCGAAACCATGCACATTTTACTTTATTGTCCCCTCACAAAGTAGCTGACCTTGAGTTTGAAGCTTACAATTTTCCTTCGGTAATCTAATATTTGTTAATGCTCTACTTATCTCTTGGTGTTCAAGATACCTTCATAAGTCATTACTTTAAAAAAATTATATTAGGTCTCTTTCTAACTACTTATTCTAGATTCTGTTCAGTACACTACACTCCTTTCTACATGATGGCACAGTCCTCTTTAGACTAATTTGTATAATAGACTTTTCTCTAAAGTCTTCATATACAATATTCATACTTCTTACCATCTAACTTAGGGGTGTGTATCCGTAGAATATCCATCAAGATAGTACTTGCTCCTTATAGGTCTATTCTTTCATCCTTCTTAATAAGTGAGTTTCATAAAATACCCTATCTAGTCTAGTATATCATCCACTATCTTAAATCATTCCTACTCTTATAGGTTGGGCTTCCTTTCATAACTAGGTGTGGAGACTTCATCATTAACCATTTGTAGACAGGTGCAATTCTATGCATCGGTACTTAGTTGGCTATTGGTACATTTCATTATGTGCTTTAAGTTCTACTACTGGTGTTGGTGATCTATTGTGCTGAGCCTGTGGAAACTCTTCAACAAATCGTCTTAGTCATGCTCACATTCCTTCCAATGCCTCTATTAGATCGTTAGCCTTAACTACTATTAAGTTCTCTGGAACATCAACCATTTGTGGGTCAGCGAAACACATAAATCACTGTATCATACCCACCATAACAATCTCAAACACGACTCAGTAAATTGTAGGGTAGGGTATCTCTACATTCAACGACCTTATCCCGTATCATACCCCACCATGGTCCCCCACTTTACCTGAGACGTTAGCATACAACATACAACATGCAACATACAAATACAACATACAACCTACAACCTAAAACATACAAATACAACATACAACATATACTAGTCATAGAACCATAATCTATGTATCAATTCACAAACTCATATTGTGTTCATACCACACATTCTCAGTACCATATACATATTCATAATAACAAATCATAAATCATATTTCAATACATAAAGAATTTAAATTTATGCGGATAAACACATAGAAAACTATCTAATTTCCTTACCTCAAATCCCGCTGCTTAAACTTGTTATCTCGTCACTACTACCTATAATAACACATGGGTCAAGGCCCTAACATTAAAATTCGCACTCTTACAGTACAGCAAAAAGAATACTCTTTTTGACCAATAACTACACGAATTCAGTGAAAGTTTCCTTCATAAAAATTATAGGAAATTCAATTATCTTTCCAATGATATAAATATCACTAAAAATGGATTAAAACTGAGGGACTTATGATAGTTTTACTGAAACTATTTATGAGAAGGAATATGGAGTAACGAATCACAGTAGACATCAGAAATACAAAGTTTTGATACTGAAATATTCCAAATCAGAGAATACTCTCTTCATAAAAGTTTTAGAAAATCAAATTCCCTTTCTAATGACACTAAAATCTTTAAAATCGGAGTTATAACGTAAGAGATATAAATATTTTACCGAAACAGTTTTTTAGAAATCCTGAAGCAAATGGATTTCAGACTACAGAAATAAAACAATAATTTTTGTAAAGTCCTTTTTTGGCAAGTTAGGTGACAAAATAATTTTTCCTTTTTATGGTAAGATTGCTATGCATTCATTTTCGAAATCTTACCTCTTTTATTCGGTTTTTAGTTGCCATTTTCCTTGTTTGGAAAGTTGCACTTTCAGCTGAACTTTCCTTTGTTGAAAACTTCTCAAAAGAGAAGGAATTCTCTTTTGGAAAGTTGTCCTTTTAAGGGAAACTTTGATTATTGCCTTTTCCTTATTAATTTCGATTGTATCTTGATACAATCAGAATATCTAATCTGTTTTTGGCAGGAATCAAGCTTTGAAAGAAGATCGGACCCGATTTTAGTAAGTTTCCGTTTCTGCGGATCTGCTTCGTCAGCAACCGAATCTGATGTAGCAGATCGTGTTTGTTTTTGGAAAGTCTTTGTACTGCTGCTAATTCGATCTTGTGGTTGCCTCTTTGGTTTCTATGATCTATAAATAGAGCCTAGAGAGCAACCATTCGAATTACCTCTTCCATTATTCATTTTTTGCATTTATCTTTTGTAAGAAGAGAGTGTTTCTTTGTTTTGTGAGAGCCTAGTTGTTCACCTAGGTTCTAGTTGTTCTATTTCTGTTCTTACTCTATCCTAGAGGTTGTGAAGAACTACTTGACTGAACAAGAGATTGGTCTTCGGGAGAAGACTTGATAAAACCTTACTTCGGGAGGAAGTAAGCACTTGGTCTTCGGGAGAAGACTTGCTAAAGCCTTACTTCGGGAGGAAGTAAGCACTCACACTTCAAAGACGAAGGGAGTTCGGGCTTGAAGGTGTTTCAAGAAGTCAGATTCATAAAGTGGATTACAAAGGATTGCGGCAATACTTTAGAGGGAGTCTAAACTTGTTTAAGTCAATTGTCTTTGTAATTTTGATACTTTATTAATTGATTTCATTCTCTGGGCGTGGCCCCATGGACTAGGAGTGTTCGTGAGAACAACCGATACCACGTATAAATCTCTTGTGTCAAGTTATTTATTTTTACGCAAATATTTTATATTACGCCGTTCGGTTTTCTTTGTAGCGAAATTACTTTTCTTCTTTTGCAAACGCTTACAGTTTTTATATTTTCTTATATACAACTGACATTTGCAAAAGCACGGTTTTTCAATTGGTATCAGAGCAGGACACTAAACTCTTAGTGTGGTCCTATAACGTTTTTGTTAGAATGTCATTTTTTGCAGAAGGAAGTTCTATTTCTAGACCACCGTTGCTTAATGACTCTAACTATCCTTATTGGAAAGTTAGAATGAGGGCCTTCATCAAATCTCAAGATGAGAAGGCGTGGAGAATGGTTCTATCAGGTTGGTCTCCTCCAGTTGAGACAGATACTTCAGGTAATACTATAATTAAATCTGAACTGGAATGGTCTATTGAAGATGATAAACTATCTGCCTACAATAGCAAAGCCTTGCATGCTATCTTTAATGGTGTAGGTGAGGGTTTCATTAAACTTATATCATCTTGTGTTTCTGCTAAGGAAGCTTGGGAGATTCTTCAAACTCAGTTTGAAGGAACTTCTGATGTGAAAAGATCTAGATTTATCATGCTTCAAACTAAATTTGATGAGCTTAGAATGTACGATAATGAAACTTTAACCGAATTCTATGAAAAATTGTCTGACATTGCTAATGAATATTTTGCTCTTGGAGAAAAGCTTGATGATTCGGTTCTTGTGAGAAAAATTGTTAGAGTTCTTCCAGAAAGGTTCGATACTAAACTTTTGGCAATGGAGGAAGCTAAAGATTTTAGCACTATGAAAGTGGAAGAATTGATGGGTTCCTTACGTACTTTTGAATTAAATCAACAAATTAAACAAAAGGACAAACCCAAATCCATTGCTGATAAAGGTAAAAGTATTGCTTTGATAGTTGCTGATAATGAAAATTCTGATAGTGAATGTGATGATGAGATTGCTTTATTAACTAAGAATTTTCAGAAATATATGAAAAAGATGGGAAATAAAAAGAATATTTCGAAAGGTTCAAAAGGTAATACTTTCATTAAACCATCTGTCTCTAACAAAAAGGGAATTCAGTGCAGGGAATGTGAAGGTTTTGGGCATATTCAAGCTGAGTGTGCAAACACTTTGAAAAAGAATAAGAAAAGTTTCAATGTCACTTGGAGTGATGATGAAACCGAAAGTGATGAAGATAATGTTGAAAATGTTGCCCTAACCTCTGTTATGACTAATGTGTTGTGTGATTCACAGGTGAAAGCTAAATTGATATGTCTGAATAATACCACCGAACAAGAGGAATCAGATTCAGATGAGTCTGAAATCTGTGAAGAGTCTCTTGCTGAATCATACAAAGTCATGTATGAAAAATGGATTCAAGTTGCTTCTGAAAATAGAGAGTTAAATAAATTGAATAAAAAATTGTCTCATCAGATTGAATTGTGTAATCTGAAAATAAAAGAATATGAGACAAGTTTTTGTGATAAAGATGAAAAAATCTCTCTATTAAAGAAGGAACTTGAAAACTTTAAGAAAAATGTTCAAATGCTGAATCCTGGATCTTCTATTTTTGAAAAAGCTCAGAATGCAGGTCAGAGAGGTTTTGCAGGCCTTGGTTCTAATGGAATGGAAAGTTCTGGAGTCACAAAGTTCGTAAAATCTAGTGTTCCAACGAATCATCTGGAGGCTACAAACTCTGCTGTTTCACAGCCTGTGGCAGCAAAAACAGCTTCTGATGCTGCAAAATCTCCAGGATTTTCAAAAAGGGTAAGATCTCAGGTAAAAAGATTTGTTCCCATTTGTCATTTCTGTGGTAGAAAAGGACATATCAGACCTAAATGTTTCACATTGAATAATCTGTTTAAAACAAATTATTTTGATAATTTAAAAAAATCTCAAAAGAAACATAAAGGTTTGAAACAAATATGGGTGAAAAAGAAGTGTCTAGCTGGTTTTTCTGATAAAACTGCTGCATCTCAAATGTGGTATTTTGACAGTGGTTGCTCTAGACATATGACAGGTGACAAGGATTTTTTGACTAACATTCGGCCTATGCAATGTGGAGAAGTCACCTTTGGTAATGGCTTATCTGGAAAAGTTGTTGGTATGGGAACTCTAAACTTTGAAGGGTTACCTAGACTGAAAAATGTGATGTTAGTTGAAGGACTGAGGGCTAATTTACTTAGCATCAGTCAAATCTGTGATCAAGGGTTTACTGTTTCTTTTGATAGTGATCATTGTTATGTTATGAATGATGACAATGAATGTATCTTGCAAGGATTTCCAATGATAACTGTTACACTCTAACCCCTGTGTTTACTTGTCACTCAGCTATCGACAACACCACAGATCTGTGGCATGCCAAGCTTGGGCATATTAATTTTAAAAACCTGAAAAAATTGTCAAATGCAGGTATTGTTCGAGGTCTTCCCAAGCTTGGTAAGGAAAGTGAAGGTAAGTGTGAACCGTGTCAACTTGGGAAGCAATTAAAAATCACTCACAAGCCTGTGTCTGATATCAATACCTCAAAGGTATTGGAATTGCTTCACATGGATCTTATGGGTCCAATCCAAGTTGAAAGTTTGAATGGTAAACGATATATCTTTGTGTGTGTTGATGATTTCTCTCGTTTTACTTGGGTAGATTTCTTAAGAGAAAAATCTGACACTTTTGATGCCTTTAAAACTCTTTGTCTGAGATTAAGAGTTGAGAAAGGTTGTAATATTGGGAAAATTGTTCGAATTCGAAGTGATCATGGTAAGGAGTTTGAAAATTTTGTGTATGATGATTTTTGCAAGTCTACAGGTATAACTCATGAATTTTCAGCTCCCAAAACTCCTCAACAAAATGGAGTTGTTGAGAGGAAGAATCGAACTTTGCAGGAAATGGCAAGAGTGATGTTAAATAGCAAGAAATTGACAAAACGCTTATGGGCTGAAGCTATTAACACTGCTTGCTACATAATAAACAGAGTGTTTATTCGTCCAGGTACCTCAAAAACATCTTATGAAATCTGGAAAGGTAAGCGCCCCAATGTAAGTCATTTTCATGTTTTTGGATGTGTGTGTTATGTCTATAGAGATCGTGAGCATATTGGTAAATTTGATGCTAAAAGTGATGTTGGTGTGTTTATTGGATATTCCTTAAACAGTAGAGCTTATCGTGTTTATAACATGAGAACTCAAACTGTTTTGGAATCAGCTAATGTGGTGGTTGATGATTTTAGAGATTTTTCAGAGTTTTCCACAGAAGCCAAGATAGATAGTCTCATGGATTCTCCTCCAAAAGTTGTAACAGCAGATCCTGATGCAGCAGAACCCATTGCTGATGCTGCAAATGACGAATCTGCTCGCAACCGAAACCGGAGAACCGTAACCGTCTATCTTGACTCATCCAAACATCATCACTGACTCTATTCAGAAAGAACCAAGCACCAGAGTCAAACTGAATCATCCAAAAGATCTCATCCTTGGAAATCCTGAAGAAAGCATGGTAACTCGCAGAAGGTATATTAATTTAATCAGCTTTCTTTGCTTTGTTTCTCAATATGAACCGAAAAATGTGAAGGAAGCCATGACCTTTGAGGAATGGCTCAATGCAATGCAAGAGGAACTCAACCAATTTGTTCGCAACAAGGTATGGATTTTGGTCCGAAGACCAAAAGGTATAAATGTTATTAGAACAAAGTGGTTATTCAAAAATAAAAGTGATGAGTACGGTACAATTGTGAGAAACAAGGCTCGTTTGGTGGCACAAGGGTACACACATGTAGAAGGTATTGATTTTGATGAAACTTTTGCTCCTGTTGCAAGATTAGAATCAATTCGTTTACTTTTGTGTATTGCTTGTATTCTGAATATTAAATTGTTTCAAATGGATGTGAAATCTGCCTTCCTAAATGGTATTTTGAATGAGGAAGTCTATGTTGAGCAACCAAAAGGATTCGAAGATCCTCAATTTCCAGACCATGTATACAAACTTGAAAAAGCTCTGTATGGTCTGAAACAAGCTCCTCGAGCTTGGTATGAAAGGTTGACTCAATTTTTACTTTCTCATGGCTATCACAGAGTGCAGGTATTTGTTGATCAAATGAAAAGTGAATTTGAAATGAGCATGGTTGGTGAGCTTAATTTCTTTCTGGGTCTTCAAGTGAGACAAATGGAAGGAGGTACATTTGTATCTCAAAGCAAGTATGCTAAGAACCTTGTCAAGAAATTTGGCCTTGAATCGGCTAAGCAGGTAAGTACTCCTATGAGCACCACACTGAAATTAACAAAAGATGAGAATGGAGTAAAGGTAGACACTACACTCTATCGTAGCATGATTGGAAGTCTTTTGTATTTAACTGCTAGTCGTCCTGATATATGTTACAGTGTGGGAGTGTGTGCTAGATATCAAAGTAATCCTATGGAATCTCATGTATCGAGTTCGTAAAAAGGATTATTAGATATGTTAATAGCACTCGATTATGGAATTTGGTACTCGAAAGATACCAATTCAAATCTTGCTTGTTTTAGTGATGCAGATTGGGCAGGAAATGCTGATGATCGAAAGAGCACAAGTGGAGGGTGTTTCTTTCTTGGGAATAATCTAGTATCTTGGCACAGCAAGAAACAGAATTCCATCTCCTTATCCACTGCCGAAGCTGAATACATAGCTGCTGGCAGTTGTTGTACTCAACTATTGTGGTTGAAACAAATGTTGATTGATTATGGGTTTGATTTGGGTGTTTTGACTATTTTTTGTGACAATACTAGTGCCATAAATATTTCCAAAAATCCTGTTCAACACTCTAGAACGAAGCACATTGATATAAGACACCACTTTATCAGGGAACTTGTTGAAAATAAATCATTGCAATTAGAATATGTTGATACTGAAAAACAATTAGCTGATATTTTCACAAAGGCCCTAGATGCAAGTCGCTTTGACTCCCTCAGAAAGTCTTTGGGAGTTTGCATTGTTTAATCTTATCTGTTCATAATTCGTATACAATAATGTTATGTGATTCTTCTCTAGCTCGTAATCTTTTATCATTGTATTTTGACAAATCATGTTTATGCTTTTGGAATATAATTAGTTAGGATCTCTGTCTGATCATACTTTGTGATGTTGTGTTAAAAGATTCCTGTTACTCTTTATTTGTGTCTGGGATTAAATAATGTTCTCTTACAAAGTTGAGCGATTTTTGTTTCAGTCTTGTCAGGCCCCTTGCTGGAATAGAGCTACCCATACTGAGGTGTGAAAGCCATCTGATGAGTAAGCTGGAACATTGTAATTAGCAACTATGATGAGGATGCACTACCATAGAAAAGGGCTACCTTCAGTATGGTGTGAAAGCATCCAGTTGCGGGATCAATTTGAAAAAGGCGAAAATGAAAAATCTTGCCAAGGACAATGATCCTATTTACACTGCACACACTTATGCCTGACAAGTGTGTTCAAATCTGTAAGTCTCCTCTATTAAAATTAAATTGATAAATCCTGGTTCACAACTTTCAGTAACATGCATATCTTTTTCATCAACATCAATTAAGTATGATTATTCCATGAGATACTAATTAGTTATTTTCCTTAAAAGCATAACATGTATTTTATTTTGTCAATTGTCAATGATATTTGATTTACTTGCTTAATTCGAATCACATATAGTTATTGTACACTTTGTCTTTATTTTCAGTTTTTATTTAAAAAAAATAAAAAAATAAAATGAGGGAGGCGTGTGACTTGCTTCATGGGTTAAGGAAAATCTTGTGCATAAATGGTAAGTATCAACATTCATTCTTTCTTTGATTTATTATGATATTTTTCCAAGTAAAGATTAATCTTTATATGGTAATGTGTCTTTATTCTTGAAAGATTGATTTATTTTTGGAAAAATTTGTTGGCATTTCTAGTTTCCTTTTATTTTTGTTAAAAAGGGGAAAGGAGTTGAGAAGTGGGCGGTTTCCTTTTTTGGTTCATGGGCTGGCGGTTACCATTTGAATTTTCAAAATTGGTTTCCTCTTTCTTGTTTTGATTCCAAGGTTATATAAACCAAATTTTGTCACTTATTTCACCACCTACCCGAACCCTCCTTCTTGTTTCTCTGTCAGACACTATTCATCTTCTCTTTCAGTTTCAAAATGGTGAGAACCAAGAATCTAGGGCACTCTAAAAAATTAGAAGAAACCGTTCCAACTCCTTCTAGTGCTCCCCCTGCTGCCTCAGTTCCTCCTCCTGCTGTTGCAAAGCCTGGAGATTCATCGCTTCCCCAGCGTGAATCTCAAGCCGTGAAGCCAAAACGTCCACCCAAGCAAGTAGCTCGCAAATCGGTAAGGCCCTATCGCACCTGGACTTCCTCTTCTGAATCCTCGAAGGAATCTCCTCCTCCATTGGCTGTTCCTCCTCCTGCTGCATCAATGGCTGGCACCACTCCAACAGGCCCTTCCACTCGAACTCGAGCCCAGGAAGCCTCGGCTGAGAAAGAACTTCAAGCCTCTCAATCTCGAGAGAAGACTGCTCCTCTAGCCAAGAAGAAACTCAAGACTAATCCTCCCTCGGCTTCCTCGAGTTCCAGTTCAGAAGAAGAGGATCCAATGGAAGTCTCTTCAGACAAATCAGTATCTCTGCATACAAAGAAGGACAGTGAAGACACAGAACTCGAGCCAGAGCCTCCTCGTTCAAAAGCGCCTCGCGGCAAAGGCCTCTGCTGCTGCCAAAGGCAAGCAGCCCATGGAAGATACTCCATCTGGTAATATCCCTTCCTCTATCTCTGGCTGTCCAACTTTTTACTATCGAGACAATGAGCGTGACTGGAATCTTTATGCAACTCGTAAGTTTGAAAGTGAGAGGAATTATGATTTGCATGCCCATCGTGTTTATGGTATTGTAAAGTTCATTCAATTTCATCAATGGGAACACACTCTTACTGGTTTTATTGGATTCATTGCTAACATTATTAAAGAGTTTTATGCTAATCTTACTGATGATTTCCTTGATGAGAACTCTAGATTGTATAGAAGAGTGTATGTTAGGGGTCACTGGTTCTCATTTTCTGAAAAGGACATTGCTCGGTGCTCGCAATTGCCCGAGAATGTATCCAATGCCGTGATGTCCATGGATCGTGACTTGATGCACTCGAACTCACCGGTGCTCGTTCGATTGAAACCAGGGGAGAGTCTTCGAATTACTCACCTCACTTTTGCTCATACTTCCCTTATGCGGTTTGCACTAAGCAATTGGGTTCCAAATTCGAACAAGACCGTGGTGTCTCAAGAAGTGGCTACACTCCTATACCGCATCACCTCTGGAACTTCCATTGATCTAGCCTCTCATATTCTCAACCAGATTGTCTCCTTTCGAAGAGGTAAAAAGCCAACCTTCAAACTTGTATTTCCAAATCTAATCTATAAGGTTTTATCCTCTCAGAAGAATGTGGCCCAAGCACATGAAACACTTGAGCCTCCCATCACTGGCCCTACATTCCAACCTTCTGAATATTTTGATGGTGTGTTCCAAAAACGACCAAAGGCTGGTGCTGGTGCAAGTTCAGGCTCTGCTGCTGCAGAGCTCCTGGAAGTCAAGTCTGAACTTCAGAATGTGTACACTCGTCTTGAAGCAATGGCTGATGTCCAGCATGACATGACCAGGCAACTGTCCACCTTGATTAAACTCTACAAAAATTAAAGTGTTATAGTTTGTTTCTTTTTAATTAAACTTTGGTCTATTTTTGTTCTTTGTTTACTTTGGCACTCCGATAAACAAAAAGGGGGAGAGATATTTATTTTTTGGTTTTTGTTGCCCAACTCAGGACCCTTTTTTCAGGGGGAGTTGTGGTTTGTTAGTACTTGTGGACTTAATGTTTAAAGTTAGCATGTTCTTTGTTTTTATTGTGATATTCGATTGTGTTACTCAGGGGGAGTAGTATCGTTTGCTCTTGCTAACTTTGCATTGCAGGTACTTTATGGTAAAAATTATTTTGTTCATCTAAAGTGCCAAAGGGGGAGATTGTAAAGTCCTTTTTTGGCAAGTTAGGTGACAAAATAATTTTTCCTTTTTATGGTAAGATTGCTATGCATTCATTTTCGAAATCTTACCTCTTTTATTCGGTTTTTAGTTGCCATTTTCCTTGTTTGGAAAGTTGCACTTTCAGCTGAACTTTCCTTTGTTGAAAACTTCTCAAAAGAGAAGGAATTCTCTTTTGGAAAGTTGTCCTTTTAAGGGAAACTTTGATTATTGCCTTTTCCTTATTAATTTCGATTGTATCTTGATACAATCAGAATATCTAATCTGTTTTTGGCAGGAATCAAGCTTTGAAAGAAGATCGGACCCGATTTTAGTAAGTTTCCGTTTAAGGCGGATCTGCTTCGTCAGCAACCGAATCTGATGTAGCAGATCGTGTTTGCTTTTGGAAAGTCTTTGTACTGCTGCTAATTCGATCTTGTGGTTGCCTCTTTGGTTTCTATGATCTATAAATAGAGCCTAGAGAGCAACCATTCGAATTACCTCTTCCATTATTCATTTTTTGCATTTATCTTTTGTAAGAAGAGAGTGTTTCTTTGTTTTGTGAGAGCCTAGTTGTTCACCTAGGTTCTAGTTGTTCTATTTCTGTTCTTACTCTATCCTAGAGGTTGTGAAGAACTACTTGACTGAACAAGAGATTGGTCTTCGGGAGAAGACTTGATAAAACCTTACTTCGGGAGGAAGTAAGCACTTGGTCTTCGGGAGAAGACTTGCTAAAGCCTTACTTCGGGAGGAAGTAAGCACTCACACTTCAAAGACGAAGGGAGTTCGGGCTTGAAGGTGTTTCAAGAAGTCAGATTCATAAAGTGGATTACAAAGGATTGCGGCAATACTTTAGAGGGAGTCTAAACTTGTTTAAGTCAATTGTCTTTGTAATTTTGATACTTTATTAATTGATTTCATTCTCTGGGCGTGGCCCCATGGACTAGGAGTGTTCGTGAGAACACTGATACCACGTATAAATCTCTTGTGTCAAGTTATTTATTTTTCTGCAAATATTTTATATTCTTCCTGTTCAGTTTTGCTGTAGCAGAATTACTTTCTGCTGCTGCAAACGCTTACAGTTTTTATATTTTCTTATATACAACTGACATTTGCAAAAGCACGGTTTTTCAATTTTGACTTAGAATAATCAATAATTGGTGAATTGTTTCTTCATAAAACATTTAGAAAATCGAATTATCTTTTCAAAGGTACCATGATCGCTAGAATCGGATCATTATTCAGAGAGATATTCAGATTTTACTGAGACAACTTATATAGAAAACATGAAAAAGAAAACGATTTACAATAAACAGCGTAGAAATACTAATTTTTGACATAGATAAATTTCGATTCAGTAAAACCTTTCTTCATAAGAATTATGGGAAATTCAATAATATTTCTATAGGCACCAAGATTGTGAGAATCGGATGAGTATTTTAAGAGATATGACAGTTTTACTGAGACATGTTTCATTTTGAAAAAAGATAAGAAAAGGAGACCTACGAATATTCTCCTATTGTGATCAATAAATGAGTAAATGTAGAGTTTCTTACCTCAAATACTTCAAGCTGCTTAGATTAATAGACATGAGATGATGGCGATCATAGATGAGAGTGAAGAGTGCTATAGATTTGGCGATGACTTGAAAACTTTTAGGGTTAGTCTTGCTCAGATAGGTGGGAAGAATAGAACGATATAATTTTAGGGTTAATAAAACCTATACTATTCTGACTCTTATTATGTTTAGTTTTATGAATAATAATAATATTAACATAATAGCAATAATAATATGATAAATTATTAAATAAACAAATATCTTATTTTTAAATTTAAATTGTAAGCTCTCAATCTCGTAACTTTAGGGGTTAGTTTGGACCTAGAAAAATTACGAATTATGATATAGCTATTTCTACAAAATTTATAAATCTTTGAATTATCTTTCCAACGCCACTGGAATCACCTCAATCGGAGTTATAAAACTCCAGATATGGTCATTTTAGTAAAGCAGTTTCTAAACCTGCGAATTTCTCTAAACTTACGATTTTTCTAACATTAATCAAATAATAATATTATTTAATACCACTTATACAATTAATTAAATCTAATAGATATATTATAAAAATCCTAATGGACTTGCATATCAGTTAAACGATTACCTACTTATGAAAATATCTTAATATTTTACTTTCGTAGTTAATACAACTTTAACTTTCTTTAGAAAATTTGTACAACTACTCTAAGCAATAATATCAACTTACTAACAACACAAATAAATGAGATAATTATCCTCGCACAATTAATATCCAAACAAAAAAATTAAATACTATTTTAAACTGGATATTACAATCATTAGCATCTTTAGGAACATTCGACATCTTTGAGTAGTATGGTGGAATCGGCAAACTCGTAATCATCTGAGATGCTTGTTGTGTTGAAACTTATTTTACGAGGATCTAGATTTACTAACATGTCTGTTGATTATAATTCAATAATCTAACATCCTAAATATGAATTTCTTAAAACAATGAAATAAACACATAAGAGATTAAGAAATCCTTACATTGATGGCATCAGAATATAATGACTCCTTCTATTCAGATCTCTAGCCCTTGATTCCTATCTGTAGCGGAGCATTATCAAGATCTGAACTTGGATCTTCTCTTCTTCAATTTGGTTAGACACAGTCTTCTTCACTATGCTAGCTATTACTTTGATATGAGTGGGCATAGTCATATTATTTGTAGGGTGACTTCTAGGGCTAGGTTTAGAATTTAAATCAAAAAAAAAAAAAAAGATAAAAACAATGGCTTTATTAAGTCGATCATGGTCGAACCCTATATGGGCTTTGTGGATTTTAATTTTTCCATTTTATTCAAACTCATTTTTCTTTTCACAAATGTCATATTTTAATTATAACTATAAATACCAATTCTATTTATTTAATAATTATAATTAATTATCAAATAAAATTTCTATTTAACTTAGTTATTAATTAGACCTTACAAAGTATCTTAATTAATAAATAAATCTTAAATCCCTATTTCCTTTCAAATAAGCCCTTGCTTAGTGAAAAATTCACAAAAAAGACAGTCTTATTTAGAATTCTAATTGATTAATTAAAACCAATTAATTGAGACTACAAAATAATATTATTCGAGTTAGTGTGGTGACGGACCATGACCCTATGTAACCAAGCTCCCAATTAGTAGATCTAAAATTTACGAAGTAAATTTCTTAACTTATTAATTTCTCCTGACTCCACTATAGATTCAGAATTTCACTCCTAATTACATAGAACGTTTTATATAGCAAAAATAGATACGCTTTGAATTATCTATTGTTTCATTCTAAATAATTAAAATCCTCTACAAATGATCTACATCGAGTAGGGATAAATTTTTTATTCTATCATTCAATGTATTTTATCCTTAAATTACTTAGCTACTTGTAAATGATATTTCAGTAAACTAATATAATTACTTAAATGAGTGCTGATCATTTATTGCGTTAAGTAAAGCTCGAAGAAAATTATTGTTTCACTTCTAATATTTATAGAAGTTATTGATTCTATATCAATGATTAGCGATCTCACTCAATTATACTACTATATTCCAAAGATATAAGTATTGAGAAGATCCACTTGGTCAACTTTAACGAACAAATAATACATATAAGCCAGAACCTGACCATCTCAGGATTAAGATCTATTGACCTAAAATCAACTAAGTGATATTGACATAGAAAGATATAACAGTAAGTTTATGATATCTTTTTTATTATCAATATCGGTCCAGTCCGATATAAACTCCATACATCCGATTCTAACATAATATCACGTCAGTGTAAATCCAGTGCATTGATAAATCATGAGACTCAGAACTTTGAAACATATAATTATAATTATTTTTTACTGTGTAGACAACACTATAATCATGAATAACTATATGTTCTGGATTTGATAGAATTTATACATTAAACATATAATCATGAAAGCATTCATGTGAACTGTACAACATAAAATGATTTCTGATATTTTATTAGTTAGTAAATTTGATTATATTGAAATGAATTTTATTTAGGGATAAAATTCCAACATGCTGCCCATGTGGTGTCGGCATCATCTCAGATGTATGCTGCCCATGTTGTTGGAATTATTTTACCAGGATCTTAGATCTACTCACAAGTATGTTTATTAACACCCTAAATATGAACTTTCTAAAACGATGAAATAAACACGTATAAAGTTTAAGAATCCTTACATTGGGTGCAGCGAAATTAAATGACTCCTTTCATTCAGATCTCTAACCCTTGTATCCTTTCTGTAGCAGAGTATTATCAAGATCAGAACCTGAATTTCTTTCTCTGAATCCTTGATGCTGAAACTCCTTTGCTGATGATCTTTCTTCACGATCTTCCTCACTATGATTGAGGTATTGCTTGTTGTGTGTAGGCACTACTCTAATCACTAAGTGTTGGAAATTATTTTACCAGGATCTTAGATCTACTCACAAGTATGTTTATTAACACCCTAAATATGAACTTTCTAAAACGATGAAATAAACACATATAAAGTTAAAGAAACCTTACATTGAGTGCAGGGGAATATAATGACTCCTTCCGTTCAGATATCTAGCCCTTGATTCCTTTCTGTAGCAGAGCATTATCAATATCTGAACCTGGATCTCTTTCTCTGAATCTTTTATGCTGAAACTCCTTTGTTGATGATCTTTCTTCACGATCTTCCTCACTATGATTGAGGTATCACTTGCTGTGTGTGGGCACTACTCATACACTAAGGATTTCGAAATTCAAGAGGGAAGAGAAAGAAGAAGTGGCAGCTAAAGATAGGGAGAGAGAAAAGCTCAGGTTTTTCTCTGAAGGAAAAATAGAAAATTTAAGTGTAATTTTCCTGAAGCCTTCACTATCTATTTATAGCATTCCACTAGGGTTATGTTTGAATTATTTGGCATTAAAATAATGAAAAAATCAGTTTAAATTCCTACAAAAGTGGCTGGCCCTATACAAGTGGAGTTGGGCCTCACTTTTTTGCAATTTTGCAGTTTTATCTTTTCTGCATCTGATTTTCTCAAAAACGCTAATTTTCTAATTCAACCATTTAAATGCCAATTCTAACTATTTAATAACTATAAATAATTATTAAATAATATTGTCATTTATCATATGTTGGGAATTATTTTACCAGGATCTTAGATCTACTCACAAGTATGTTTATTAACATCCTAAATATGAACTTTCTAAAACGATAAAATAAACACATATAAAGTTAAGAAAACCTTACATTGATGCAGCGGAATAAATGTCTCCTTCCACTCAGATCTCTAACCCTTGATTCCTTTCTGTAGCAGAGTATAATCAAGATCTGAGCCCGAATGTCCTTCTTCTTCAAGTTTTGATCCTTCACAGTCTTCCAATCTATGATTGAGTTACTGCTTGCTGTGTGTGGGCACTTATTCTTTCACTAGGGTCACGAAAAAGATGAAGGGAAAAGAGAGAGAGAGAGAGATTTCGGCCAAGGTAGAGAGTGGGAAGGCTCAGTTTTCTGAAGAGAGAAATTTCTGTCAGAAAGGCTTGTTGAAAACTTGTGTTTTGACTGAGCCATCACTTTCTATTTATAGGCAACTACTAGGTCTAGGTTTAGAATTATTTGGCATTAAAATAATGAAAATAATAATTTGAAAAAGCTAATTAAGTGGCCGGCCTAGGTGTTGTAATGGGCCTCACTTAATTTTGCAATTTTATCAAAATTTATCTCTATTTTCTCAAAAATGCCAATTTTCCAATTCTAACCTTTTAAATGCCAAAACTAATTATTTAATAACTAAAATAGATTATTAAATAATATTGTCATTTAATTTAATTATTAATTAGACATATAAAGTCTATTAATAAATAAATAAACCCAGAAAACTCTTTTCCTTACAATTTCACCCCTGCTTAGTGAAAATTCATAAAATTAGACATAGTCTAACTTTAGAATTATAATTGATCAATCACGAATCAATTAATGAGTCTTACAAGCAGAATGTTCTCAACTAGAATGGGGACCATGGATCTATATGCTGAGCTTCCAATAAGTGAACCAAATTTACCAAGTAAATTCCTACTTATTAATTCTTCGTTGAATCCACTCTTAGAACTTAGAATTGCACTCTCAGACTTATATAGAGCATATTGTATGTTTCACGATACCAATATACTATCTCATTTAACCATTGTTATAATCTTATTGTGATTTAAAGATCCTCTATATAGATGATTTACATCGAGATGGGATTTCTTTACCGTTCTCACCCCTCAATGTATTTTGCCCCTTAAAACACTTAGCTACCTGTAAATGGTGTTTAGTGATCTAATAATTAGTCAGTTAAACAAGAGCTCATCCATTTACTTCTATTTGCTAAGCTCGAAGGGAATCATCACTTAACTTCTATACACCAGTAGAAGCTATAGATTCCATATTTATGTTCAGCACTCCCACTCAATCATACTATCATGTTCTCGAAATATACGTATCACCCTGACCCAAAAGTAGGCTTAACTAATAAATCTAAGAACATGAATAGCACTCCTGAGTTGAGCCTAAGCATATCAGGATTTAGATTCTTTTTAATCTTAAGATCAACTACTGATATTGACTTGGAAAGATATGTATAGCGGTAAGTTTGTAATATCTTAACTTAGTTGCAATATCGGTCCAGTCCAATGTATACTCCATACATTCGAAACTAGTATACTTTACTAATGTCCTGGAAAGAACATAACACTTACTCCAAGTGTAAGTACACATCATCGCTGATTATCACATTAGTGTAAATCCAATAACACTAATGAAACAGGGACCAAAACTTTTGATTCATATGATCACAATCACATTCCACTGTGTTGACGATACTGTAATTGTGAATAAACATATGATCTGGATTTAACTGATTTTGTGTGTATGAATGTAATAAACATATTAAACATATTAAACCATTAGCATGTAAAATTCATGCAAAAATCAATCACTTCAAATTTCTTATATTGATAACTAATCAGATTGTAAAGAGTTTTATTTGGGGCATAAAACCTAACATCATATTCATTAATTGAACCATACAAAGTATCATAATTAACAAATATGCCTCTATAAACTCTTTCTTTACAATTTCGCCCTTACTTAGTGAAAAATTCACAAATAGACATAGTCTAATTTGAGAATTATAATTGATTAATCAAAACCAATTACATGAGTCTTACAAGCAATATTATCTCCACTAGTGGGGGGACCATGGGTCTATATAACCGAGCTTCCAATAAGTAGATCAAGAATTTACCACTAAAATTCACTAACTTATTAATTCTTCGTTGAATCCACGCATATAACTTAGAATTGCACTCTCAGTATATAGAATGCTCTATATGTTCCACCATATAGACACATCATTAGTTATCCATTGTTATAATCCTAATGTGATCAATGATCCTCTATATGAATGATCTACACTGTATAGGGATTAAATTACCGTTACACCCTACAATGTATTTATTCCTTAAAACACTTGACCCCGTATAAATGATATTTCAGCTTATGTGAAATGAGTACTCCACCATTTATGTTCGTTTGGTCAAGCTCGAAGGAGATCATCCTTTGCTTACTATTTGCCAGATAGAAGCTATAGATTCCATGTTTATGCTAGCCCTCCCACTCAATTGCACTACCGTGTTCCCAAAATGTACGTATCACCCTGACCTAAAAGTAGGCTTAACTAACAAATCAAAGAACACGAATAGCCTCTCGAGATTGAGCCTAATCATATCAGGATTAAGATCATTTGATCTAGGATCAACTAGGCGATATTGACTTGAATAGATTTTACGGTAAGTTTAATTAAATCTAAGTCAAAGTTCAATATCGGTCCCTTCCGATGCATACTCCATGCATCCAACCTGAGCTTTACTTTAACCAATGTTCTGGAAAGAACATAGTATTTCTCCAAATACAAGTAAACTCTTGTTGTAGATTATCATATCAGTAAAACCACCGTGTCGATAAATCTAGGAAACTTTATTCACATAGTCATGTTTACTTTCCAATGTGTTGACAGCACAATAAACAGGATCAAGTATGTGAAAAGGGTTTCGGTATGAATTTATACATTATGTACATATAATCATGAAATAAATCATGTGAACCATGCAACATTAAATGTTATTTCTGATCTATATTAATAAGCAAATCTGATTATATTGAAATGAGTTTTATTTAGGGCATAAAACCCAACAAACTCCCACTTGCACTAATATAAAACAAAAGTGCGTTTCAAATAATCTCAACACCTTGATATGCAAATCAAGTGTAGTAGTAGTAAACTCCTCGTAATAGGATCTGAAAGGTTGAATTAACCACAACCTTTTCTCCACTATTACTCTTCCTTAATCACAAAATCATTGATAATGTGAAATTCCTCTCTATATGTTTACTCTCTTGGGATACTGGATTCTATATCTTTGGCAACTACTTTTGGTTAATCAGGAAATTAACACTAGTAGTTTAAGGCAATTTGGAATGATGCCAAAAATGTATAGAACTTTCCTTAGACTGAATAAGTACCTTTCCTGCAACCTTAACATTCGGTCCTCTCGGTAGACCTAGAGACTTCAGATAGGTTTTTACACTTCTCCAAAATCACTATTCCACCCCCAGAGTAATCACCATCTTATCAGAAAGATTTACTAGCACAAAGGTAAATTTCGAAATCTGATATGGTGTAGTCTAAGAGTTTTAAACACACCCTTATAGACTAACATATAGTTCCTCTTCTTTATCTTAAGATTTACTTGATTGTCTTCCAATGTTCTTCTCCTGGATTAATATGATACCTACTCATTACTCCCACTCAACAGCAGGTGTCTGGTCTAAGGCATACAAAAGCATATCTAAGACCTCTCACTGTTGATATAAGAAATTCTTTCATGGCTTTATCTTTTCTGGAATAGTTAAGACTTTTCCTTAGATAAATAAAATCTATACCTAAGAAGTTGTGAAGCTTCTATAGATTGCCATTAGAAAGAAAATGCTTCAGCATCTTACTAAAGTAAGTTGCTTGCATTAGAGTAAGTAATTACCAGGTATACCACAAGCCATAGGTTTAGATAAACTCAAACCTATAATACTAGGAACAGGAAGTTTTGTTAAGTCTATAGAATAGACTTATTAACTAAAATTTCCTTTTATGTCCTTGTAATAGAAAACTTTAGGTTATTCCATGTGAATGGATTAAACCATAGTTTTATTGGCTTTCTTCTTAGTTTCTTATCTTGACAATCCATTACTTGTTTAAACTCACAATGGATTTAAATCACTAGTGTCTCCCAAGTCATAAGAAGGTGAGTTCCTAGAAACTCTCCCACTACGACAAGGCACCGTGAATTATGTCTAAGAAAACTAAATGGTATTGATCTCTTCGGTTGTGACAAGACAACAGAGGCAGTGGGATCATCATATGTTATATAAGATGATAGAACACTTTTGGAATCAAGAATTAAATATCTCCTTTATTTGCTACTTGTTTTCAGACTTGGTCATTATCTTAGAAAAGTAGTATTTGTTTGAACGAACACTTTCTTATCTATTGACAATGGGATGGTCCACCCCTAATCACTTAGAATAGCTAACAAACCATGGTTAATGGTTCTAGCTTTTCTTAAGATTTTGATTAGGTCATCCATGAATCTAGTAATGATTTACATTAAGTATACAACCATTACATCATTCTGAAATTGTATTACCATAGAAGGAATTAGGCAACGACTAGTAACTAATCATCAACATGCAACTCGAAATTTACGGGAGGTAAGTTTGGATATAATTCAAAAATCAATTTAATGATCTTTGAACTGCATATCTACTAACTATTTCTCCACCCCTATCAGTTCGCAAGATCTTTAACCACTTACCTTAATGGTTTTAACCATTGCTAGAAATTAATGAAATTTTTCAAACATTTCAAATTTCTTTGCTAAAAGGTATAATCTAGAGTTATCGTTTTAAGAATACAACGAAAAACTCATATCCACCCCTGAATGTACATCCATCTGCGAATGAGATGAACTACTTTCAGTGGATATAGGCATATTATCTCTTTGCAGAGATTGATCATGTCAAATTCACTATGAACAAGATACAAATGCCATAGATTAAAAAAAATGTGGTAGTGTCTTTTGATGACATAGGTTTAGTTACATCAAAGAGTTCTTAGAATAGTGCAAGTGGATCCTGGTCACAGAATACCTAACTCATATTCCATACAGTTTGAATCCATTAATAAAAGATGGATATTTAAACAATTGAGAAAGTGTAACTGTATTGTATCTGGAATTAGAAATATAAGAAAATTTCTGTTTGGATTCTAAAATTAAAGTCAAAGACTTAAATTCAACAAAATATAATGAGTAATTCTTTCTTGGACCACCACTACTAATACAAACTCTAAGTCAGATTTGCCCATACAAGTAGGAGATTTCTAAGATTGAGGATTTATATCAATTGGGAATAGAATTTTGGGATTATAATCATATGCGTCATTTAATTTCTTAAGAGAAAATATAATGACATGAAATGATTTATAGACCATTCATCCAATGATATGTTTTGAAGCTAATTCGAAATGAATAAGCTAAGAGGAATTAGGATAATTTCGTTTATAAATAAGAATCCAACGATGCTTCGATTAGCGAAAGACAAAGTAATCTTATTTATGTAATCTTCTTATTTCATATTGTAAAAATACTAGTCTAAGGTGTCATCAATTGATGAACAGTTAGATGTCGCATATACAATACTTATCTTTCGAGATCTTACACTATTATGTATGTCTAATGGTGAAAATCCATTAGGGATTTATCTCATTAGAAAAACAAACATGTTAGACCAACAATGAAGATTCGAAATTAAACTACAACTTAATAACAGAAAATAACATGGTTCAATATAAATTCATACACAATTCAGAAATTATAAACATATAGCAAGTAGGAATGACTAGTGAAAATACTAAAACATACAATCCTTAATAATTTCCAAGGTTTTCAACAACCGATACAAAGTGTCCGGTAGGCGAGAGTCAAAGCATCATTTATTGAATAGAGTTGTCAGCTCATCTAAAATAGAAACCATTCTAGCAACCTTTTATTCGATCAAAATAAGAATCCAACGTTGTCCCGGTAGGCGAGAGTCAAGGTTATTCTCATTTCATGAGCCTCTACCATTGTTTCATGTTTCATAAGTTTATCTCTAAGTAGTCACCGTAAGGGAGAGTCTAATAGAGACGAAAACTTACAAAACACTTATCAAATGAAATCTTACGGTGTTAAATGCGTTCAACGAATAACCATCCATAGGGGGACGAAGTCTAGCGTCTCGAGGTTATATTGAAAACATTTAACTTTTGTAAGACCAACAATGGAGATCGAATATCTTAATAATAATCAAGCTCATTATTTAAAGTGAGTTGTATTTTCTTTGATTCTCTTTATTTATTTTATTTATTTTAAATATATATTTATTTAAAATTTCCAATTTAGAATGAAAAATTCTAAATATAAATTTTAATTTAATATTTATAAATTTTACTTAGATGGATATAAAAATAACATGAATTATTTCCATCTTAGTAATAATTTCCAATAAATATTTAGAAAAATATTCAATTTAAGTTGTTACAAAATTAATATAAATTAATTTACAACTCAAATTTAATTTTCTATAAATATATATTGCATTTCGAAAAATTAAAGTATTCAAGGATACAATTTTCAAAAATGCATGTTAAAATAAAAAATTAATCCTGGAAAAATTATTCTAATTTAATGTTGGTCCAAAATTAATTAATAAAATTAATTTACAATAAAAAATATAATTTTCCTATTTAATTAAATATATAAGAAAAATTTCAAATATTTAAGTATGATGATGAAAATCAACTTAAATATTAATTTTCTATTTAATTAAATACACTAGAAAAATACTTCAAGCAAAAATATCATCTATCTAGATTTTTCTTTGACTAATTAATTCAATTTCTAATAATATACTTTAATTCAATTTATTTTAAATTAATCAATAAATGAAAAAATCATTGATTTAAGTTGATCCAAGAATTAATTAAAATAATTAATTTACAACTTAATCTATTTTTCAAGATAAAATTCGAAATTCTAGCATTTAAGAAATACAATTTCGAAAATTGATTAATAAAATAAAGAAAAAATATATTTTGAAAATTATTTAAATTTAGTTGAAAAATTAAATTTCAACTAAAAATAATTTTCTATTTAATTAAATGTCATGAAAAAGAAATATTTAAGTATGATGATAAAAATCAACTTAGATATTCAATTTTCAAATTAATTAAATGTATTAAATTCAAGAAATAAATAATTAAGTGTAGAGAAGGCTTAATTATTAGTCTCTAGTTTAATACTAGGAAAAATATACTTAAAATAAATTGTACCAAAATTAATTATTTAAATAATTAATTTCACAATTTATAATATTTTCCTATTTAATATTAGAAATAATAAGTAGTCTAGAAATAACTATCTAGAAAATATCTTATTTGACTAAGTATCTTTTCCACAAAATTTGAAAAAATATCTAATTTAAGTTGCATTAGAAAAAATCTAGAACTTAAATATTTTTCAAATTTAAATTTAATTAAATATCAAAAATTAAGTTGTAACCACTTAATTTGAAAATATTCCATTTTAAGTTAATATTCGAAAAGATATTAACTTAAAAAATATATAAAGAATCTTAATAACCAATGCCTAAAATTCCTCAACTTAATTTTGAAATTTGAAATTCAAAAGATATTCAGATTTAAGTTGGTTAGTTGTAGATAACTAAATATCAACTTAAATAAGAATATTTAATGAAAAATTTAAATTAAGTTCCAGAAAGAATCTAGATGGTTATAATTCTATATTTAATTAAATACAAGAAAATACATATAGTTTAGCTTAGAATAAAGAATTCTTTAAACTATAATTTTCTTAAATTAATTTCAAAATAAATAAAATTAATTATGTTGCTAATCAATTTTATTAGGTTAAACTAGTGTAATTAACCTAGTACAGTTGTTCAAATCAGGCAAATGGGCCTTCACAATTGGGGTGGTTCATGTGAGGGGGTGCTGGGTTCAGTATGTCGTACCCACTTCTATGGCTCCCAACTCTCACACAAGGCCCAAAAGAGAGGAATTTAACCTTAATAAGAACAACTGTTATTAATTGAATAGGCCCAATAACTAAATGGGCCTAAATAAATTCTATCAAGAACTATGATAATTTATTTTAGCAACAACAACCTATATGTATCTATAATCAAATTAAACACATAGGCTCACACAGGCACACTTTGGATGGGTCTATCATGTTGCTAGGTCATTCACAGATGAAAGAAGATTGTAAATATACCTGTTACAAATTATTAACTTGACCAAGGGAGCCATCAGATCATTAGATCTGGCAAAAAGTAACCATGGCTATTTGCAATCAAGTAATAATAGGTTTTGAAAACTTACAAACAAGTTAAAACACATACTCCTGCAACAAGGTTAGTTGGATAGTTGGATGTAGGATTTATTTAATTTTAAATTAAATATTTAATTTCGAAAATAATTAATTAATTAAAAAATAATTTTTCGAAAATTTAAAAAAAATTTGAATCATTCAAAATTTTAAAAAAAATTAAATTTAAAATTAAACCTACAATTTTGAAAAATTAGGTTTCAACCAACCTAAATATCATTTCAAAATTTGCTAACTACTTTTAAAATTTAAATGTTATTTTATAAATAAAAATTAGAAAAGATAAGTTAAATATCTTTTTCAGATTTTAAATTTAATTTAAATAAATAAAATAACAAAATTTAAAAGTTAGCAAAATATCTTACATCTATTTAAAATTACATGATTATAATTATCTTATTTTAAATTTAAATAAAGTCAAAATATCTAAAAAAGATTTAATTTAAAAAAATATATATATAAAATCTGACCTTAAATTTAAAAATAAGATAAGATATAATCAAATTTAAAAATAAGATAGATTTTTAAGCAAGAAGATAGATACTAATTCTATTCAAATTCAAATTACACTAATATCTTGAATTAAATTTAAAAAATATTAAATTAATTCAAAATGATAATTAGAATTGAATTAGGAATAGTAATAGTATAAATACAAACAATACCAAAAATCGAAAGTTAATTCCATGAAAAAGCATGAAAAAACGAAGAAAAACGAAAAAATTGTGAACTGTACGGACAGTTTTGCGATCGCAGGAAAATTTCAGCACAGCCCCGATTTTTTCAAATCTTCAAAAATTCATAACTAATTCAAATAAAATCGAAATTGAGTTCTGTAAAAGGCTAACTTGCTTAATTTTTTCCATACTATCCAATAAAAATAATTCCAGAAACAGAATCGCAATTATTTTTCACGAAAATTTACAAACATCAATCAATCATCAAATAACACTCAATACAACATGATACCATCCAAAAACATATAAACAATCGTTTTAAAGTCCAAATTTCTTGCAAGTAAATCAATTACCATGGCTCTGAGGCCAGTTGTTAGAAATTATTTTACCAGGATCTTAGATCTACTCACAAGTATGTTTATTAACACCCTAAATATGAACTTTCTAAAACGATGAAATAAACACATATAAAGTTAAAGAAACCTTACATTGAACCATACAAAGTATCATAATTAACAAATATGCCCCTATAAACTCTTTCTTTATAATTTTGCCCTTACTTAGTGAAAAATTCACAAATAGACATAGTCTAATTTGAGAATTATAATTGATTAATCAAAACCAATTACATGAGTCTTACAAGCAATATTATCTCAACTAGTGGGGGGACCATGGGTCTATATAACCGAGCTTCCAATAAGTAGATCAAGAATTTAGCACTAAAATTCACTAACTTATTAATTCTTCGTTGAATCCACGCATATAACTTAGAATTGCACTCTCAGTATATAGAATGCTCTATATGTTCCACCATATAGACACATCATTAGTTATCCATTGTTATAATCCTAATGTGATCAATGATCCTCTATATGAATGATCTACACTGTAAAGGGATTAAATTACCGTTACACCCCACAATGTATTTATTCCTTAAAACACTTGACCCCGTATCAATGATATTTCAGCTTATGTGAAATGAGTACTCCACCATTTATGTTCGTTTGGTCAAGCTCGAAGGAGATCATCCTTTGCTTAATATTTGCCAGATAGAAGCTATAGATTCCATGTTTATGCTAGCACTCCCACTCAATTGCACTACCGTGTTCCCAAAATGTACGTATCACCCTGACCTAAAAGTAGGCTTAACTAACAAATCAAAGAACACGAATAGCCTCTCGAGATTGAGCCTAATCATATCAGGATTAAGATCATTTGATCTAGGATCAACTAGGTGATATTGACTTGAATAGATTTTACGGTAAGTTTAATTAAATCTAAGTCAAAGTTCAATATCGGTCCCTTCCGATGCATACTCCATGCATCCAACCTGAGCTTTACTTTAACCAATGTTCTGGAAAGAACATAGTATTTCTCCAAATACAAGTAAACTCTTGTTGTAGATTATCATATCAGTAAAACCCTGTGTCTGATAAATCTAGGAAACTTTATTCACATAGTCATGTTTACTTTACAATGTGTTGACGACACAATAAACAGGATCAAGTATGTGAAAAGGGTTTCAGATGAATTTATACATTATGTACATATAATCATGAAATAAATCATGTGAACCATGCAACATTAAATGTTATTTCTGATCTATATTAATAAGCAAATCTGATTATATTGAAATGAGTTTTATTTAGGGCATTCCACTAGTGTTAGGTTTGAATTATTTGGCATTAAAATAATGAAAATATCAGTTTAAAATGCCTACAAAAGTGGCCGGCCATGGCTTCATGGATTTGGGCCTTGCTTTTTGCAATTTTGCAATTTTAACACTTTTGTATCTGATTTTCTCAAAAATACCAATTTTCTAATTCAACCATTTAAATGCCAATTCTAACTATTTAATAACTATAAATAATTATTAAATAATATTGTAATTTATCATATTTATTAATTGAACCATACAAAGTATCATAATTAACAAATATGCCCCTAATAACTCTTTCTTTACAATTTCGCCCTTACTTAGTGAAAATTTCACAAATAGACATAGTCTAATTTGAGAATTATAATTGATTAATCAAAACCAATTACATGAGTCTTACAAACAATATTATCTCAACTAGTGCGGGGACCATGGGTCTATATAACCGAGCTTCCAATAAGTAGATCAAGAATTTAGCACTAAAATTCACTAACTTATTAATTCTTCGTTGAATCCACGCATAGAACTTAGAATTGCACTCTCAGTATATAGAATGCTCTATATGTTCCACCATATAGACGCATCATTATTTATCCATTGTTATAATCCTAATGTGATCAATGATCCTCTATATGAATGATCTACACTGTAAAGGGATTAGATTATCGTAACACCCTACTATGTATTTTATCCTTAAAACACTTGACCCCATATAAATGATATTTCAGCTTATGTGAAATGAGTACTCCACCATTTATGTTCGTTTGGTCAAGCTCGAAGGAGATCATCCTTTGCTTACTATTCGCCAGATAGAAGCTATAGATTCCATGTTTATGCTAGCGCTCCCACTCAATTGCACTACCGTGTTCCCAAAATGTACGTATCACCCTGACCTAAAAGTAGGCTTAACTAACAAATCAAAGAACAGGAATAGCCTTTCAAGATTGAGCCTAATCATAACAGGAATAAGAACATTTGATCTAGGATCAACTTGGCGATATTGACTTGAATAGATTTTACGGTAAGTTTAATTAAATCTAAGTCAAAATTCAATATCGGTCCCTTCCGATGCATACTCCATGCATCCAACCTGAGCTTTACTTTAACCAATGTTCTGGAAAGAACATAGCATTTCTCCAAATGCAAGTAAACTCTTGTTGTAGATTATCATATCAGTAAAACCCTGTGTCTGATAAATCTAGGAAACTTTATTAACATAGTCATGTTTACTTTCCAATGTGATGACAGCACAATAAACATGATCAAGTATGCGAAAAGGGTTTAAGATGAATTTATAAATCAAATAGACAAGCAATTGATAAAGTGAACCAAAACATACACAAATGAATGAAAAATACTTCTGTTTCTTTATTGATGTTGAATAAAATAGATTACATTGAAATAGAGTTTTATTTAGGGCATAAAACCTAACAGTTGTGTCAGCATCATTTGAGATGTATGATGTCCTTGTTGTGTCTACAAATAGTACTACCCTTGTGGTGTCGACGTCATCTTGTGGCATTTGTGATATTTGTTTTGTTGGCATCATTTGTGGCATTCGAGACTGTGACACCAAAGATGTTTGAGGCAATTGCATCATCATATTCATCATTACTTGTGAACTGTTTGGGTGACAAAAAACTACAAGAATGACTGGTACATCTAATTGTATGACTGTTCAGAGGTAACAAAGAAATAGGAGGGTATTGTAGCAGTTGCTGGAATGAACTAGGAGTCTGCTGCCGCTGCTGATGTTGAAAACCCATTGGCTAAAAAAGACGGACCAGGTCCATCTCCAGGCATATGAGAGCGAGACGGATGTGGATGCGTTGGTTAGGTTGGAGCTGCATCATTTATCTCAACATCCATTTGTGCAGGACCTTCACGTGACAATTGTTGAGTCAACATCTATGTTTGTCTTTGCATCTGAATTGCTATTTCCCATAAGTCAAGTTAATTAGTAGTTACATGTTGTGTGCGTTGTCCTGATGATTTTCCTTCAATTTGTGACCCACTCCTCACTCATGGCCACGCCTCTCTCCAAGAGTCTGTCGAAGTATCTCAAGCTCAGAAACTTGTGTATATTTAGAAGCACTAGTTCAGTATGTCACCATCTCTTCCTATAATAAGAATAAGTTAGAAACTAAACAAAATTACAATTATTTGAATATATTTAAAAGTAATTAATTTATAAAGTCATACCGACGTATTTTTGGCAGCCTTGTTGACAAAAGTGTTTGTGGCTTTCTTTGTATGACAAACCTTCCAAGTCTTAATGTAACTCTTTTCTTGCTGATAAATATAAGTTGTAAGAAAATTGTAATTAAAGTAAACTTCATAAAATAGAAATTATATATATTAAATTACATTTTCATGAAGAGTCTAAGCCAGAGTTATCCACCCTTGTGTTGAAGGGTATTTCATCTTCTACCGATTGAGAGCGTTTTGCCTAAAACGAGTAATAAATTTAGAAGATGTGAACAATTGACATATTAGTCGTCATTATTCTTCATTGAGCTCACTGGGAGGGTTCTTGATTGTATTTTTAAAGTCTTCTAGTTTTTGGTAATATTCTTTGAAATGTGCCAGACTAATGTTCTTTCTCATTTTGTATTTATCGGTCATCTCAACTATCAAAATAGCTATTAATTTTAGATTGTTGTCTTTATAGTAATAATACTGCATATGACAAATAAAATATTATAATAACATGGTAATAATGATATTTATTAATTAAGATATAAATTTCAAAAAAAGTATCTAAAGTTTAGTTAAGATGAGTTGTTCTTGGCACATGTAATCTAATCTCTCTCCTTATTAAACGAGAGAAAACTTTACTCTCCAACCTTACTACTTTTTTTGAGACATTGTTAATTACCAATAGTAATGGGACACCAGCGCTCTTCTATCTTCCAACTCTAAACACTTCATTTTCGGGTTAGCTGGAAATGAGAAATAAAAAATTGTGAATTATTTTTCTAACTTCATAAATCATTGTCATTGTGAAAAACTAGACAAAAACTTGAAACGGTATAAGATTCAGATAAGCAGAACCCAGCACACCAGGCCTTTTGTCAACCTGGGCACTGGGTACTTACTCTTGAGCTTTCGAGATTTCATTTTTGATACTTTCAAGGCTTTTGAACTAGAGGATGAGGTCGCCAACTACTTTTTTGACCATTCCAGATTAAATGGTCACATCATATTTGGCATTTGAGCAATTGAAGGCAGCGTCCCATGTTAATTGTCAACCTGGGTGTTAGGCCCAGTCCTAGGTTGACCTCAGCGCTGGACCCTGCTTCTAGGGACATGGGATTATGGTCTTCTCCCCAATTTTGCTTGAATCTTCGTTATTTCTAATGAAAAAAAAAATGTCTAGAACACTTTTTGCAAACTTGATAAAAAATAGCCCAGGTTGAGAATATGTCAACCTGGGCATTGTGCCCAGCCCCAGGTCTCAACTTGGGCGCTGGGTCCCCCTTTTGTCCTTCCAAAAATTCTATTTGGTCCCTTGAAATAGTTAAATCTCAATATTTTCTTAAAATAGAGAAGATGCTCAAAGGAGTTCTTGTAAAAAATCTATTTGAAATGACCTAGGTTGACAAAATGTCAACCTGGACGCAGGGTCAGCCCCAGGTATCAACACTACTACAAAATTGGTTTTTCTCTACGTTTTCAAACAGTCGTTTAAAGTATTCCCGTCAATTTCTATAACTGTCGCATATACGACCATCGTAAAACGGGCAAAATAGGCGACGGTTTAAAGTCGTCGCTAATGTGGACTTCCCGACGGTTTAAAACCATCGCCTATACCCTGTTATAGGCGACAATTTTAAACCGTCGGGAATGTAAAAAAAAAGAGAAAAAAATATTGATTTTTCTGTCATTAATGGCAGAAAAATCTGTATTTTCCCACATTTTTTTTTCTTGCATTAGCTTTATAATTTTACTTAAATTAAAATAAAACAATTAATTAATTTTGTTACAATAAGAACTAACTTTAAAACACATTAAATTTATACAATAACAAAATAAATATGTATAATAAATAAAAAGTACATAAATAAATAAATATATTTATACCGAGCTCAGAGAGAGAGAAAGATAGAGAAGGAGACGGACGAGAGGTGGTGGTGGTGCGATGTATGAGATGGAGATGAGAGGGATACCGACGGGAGGTGGTGGTGGTCCGACGTATGCGATGGAGAGTAGAGGGAGACCGACGGGAGGAGAGTGGGTGGAGATCGATGGCTGAGAGAGATGAGAAGAAAGGGGGATCGAGAGAGGGAGGAAGACGGCAAGAGAGGAGGGCGATGGTGCAGATGCGTGGGTGGGGTTTTGGAGAGTTAAGATTTTCATTTTAGTGTGTGGGAAATGGAGAATAAATAGGTCAGAAGAAATAGGTAGGCATGTGGGAAATAGAAAAAAAAAGTAGGTGGGCACGTCGGAAATGTGGCGAGAAGTAGGTGACGATTTTTTAATGGACCCTTATAGGCGACAGTTTAAACCGTCACCTATAAGGGTCCATTCAAAAATCGCATTTTATTAAAAAAAACATCGCCTATTGTGTTTACTACGATTTTAAACCGTCAGGAATACTAAATTTTTCCCGACGGTTTTAAATAGTTAATTCTTTTAGTGACGGTCCCGAAAAAAAATCATTTTTAGGACCGTCGCCAATTCTTATATTTGTAGTTGTGCAACCTGGGCTTTAGGTCATATCTTTTGTGCATAAAAATTATTATTTTCCTTCGAAAGGACATATTTCCCAATTTTTGATGAAGACAGAGAAGATGCAAAAGTTAGATCTTTGATATGATATTTGGAAGGCTCCTAGATTGACAGATTGTCAACCTGGGCGCTAGGTGCTTGTTACG
Organism: Cannabis sativa; assembly: GCF_029168945.1. Lineage (NCBI taxonomy): Eukaryota > Viridiplantae > Streptophyta > Magnoliopsida > Rosales > Cannabaceae > Cannabis > Cannabis sativa. The sequence continues at coordinate 68,556,173 of NC_083601.1, forward strand.
AAAATTATTAAATACTATACGCAAGTGCACGCAATCAAGTAGTAAACTCACGCAAGTGAGGTCAAACCACAGGGAATTGGATTAACTACTACTAAATTATACTTATGATTCTATTTGGCAAATCAATACTTTTATGATTCAAAAAGAATGAAAGTAATTCAAGAAACTTAAATAACACAAGTGAAAATTGATCAAGATGAGATAATAGGGAGGAGAATCCTGTTGTATGCTTACCTAATTGTTAATGCCTAATTGCTATCCTTTTCTTGAAGTGAATGACAGATTATAAATTAACCTAACTCTTTTCAGATCTTTTAGGTTCTAAAACACATGTTCTCTAATTAATCTCTTAATTAAACTAACATGAAATCAGCATTAAGCAATAATCTACTCGCCACATAAGTCATGTGAATACTCTCGTTTCACATAGAACATCGATTAACCAATTTTAGCATTCTCAATTCTCACTTTTCAGATTTTGAATTGAGATCATAGAACATGTAGAAGGTGATCAAGCTTACACATGGAATTAAACAAAAATATAGATAATTTCACAATCAAGAATGGAGGAATGACAATTATTCATTAACTAGGTAAAAACTTTAAACAACAATCATCATCCTCCCTAAATGAGAAATTTAGTTCATAATCAAATCATAACCATTCCTAAAACAATATTCAACATAAAGAAATTAAAAAGTAATAGAGAAAGAAACTGTTGGTGGAATGACTCGGGATCTTCACTTCGCTCCTCTTGCCGCTCTTCACTGTGTTTTAGGTCTCCAGATCGCTCTCTTTGATTTCCAATCGCAGTTTTCTATTTATATCTCATTTTTAGGGTTCCACGGACGAAAATACCCCTGACCGTACGGACGCTCGCCGCGGCCACAGGGTATCTCGCCGCGGCGATACGGGCTTCTAAAAACCTCGTTTCTGTTCTCGAGTTATGGCCGCGGCCATGGTGATCTCGCCGCGGCGACTGGACCCAATTTTTCTGCTTTGACCTCTTTGAGTAAAATGGGCATAACTTTCTCATACGAACTCCAAATGAGCTGATTCAAGATGCGTTGGAAAGATAAAAAGAGATCTAAAACTTTTATGTTTTGACTTCTTCCAAAATATGAAAAGAACATAGTCTAATTTAGGCTTTAAGTTTCAGCTTTATTTTCTTTCAAAATTTACTCTATTTTATAGATCACTGTTTTCCAAAATTTTTTCAACTTATACATTCCAAGTGTAGAAACCTGAATCAAAGAAAATTAGTGTAATTCTATTCCAAAAATAATAATAAAGAAGAAAAACAACTATAAAATGTGACCCGAAACTTAGGCTAAAAATAACCTAACAGTGCTTGGGGCCCTAGAGCCTTGGGTGCTCAAAAATCAACTTGCTCTGATTCTAATTTTGATGTCTCAAATATGTCTGTGGTATATCTAGTTGATGTCACAATGCATGTTTTAACCCTTTTGCACTAAGACGGTACCATAAACCAAAACTCTAGTTGGGAATGTCAACTTGGACGTCGGGTGAAACCCTAAATGCCCAGGTTAGCTTCTAGGTTGTAGGTTTGTGTAATTTCAGCTTTCGAGGCTTGAATTCGGTTGCTCCATGTCTTCATGGTACATAATATTGGAAGATAGTGGGTTGGATTCAAGTTATTAAAGTCCAAACTTCCATCGCGGCGATCCTAAAGTTAACCTGAGTGTAGGGCTAGGGTCCCCTCCCAGGTTGAATGCTATGACTTGGGTCTACTGAACTCTGTGACAACGTCCTTCATGTCACCTGTCAAATATTGATGTCCATGTCACTAGAAAAATTTTCGGGTTAACAACTATAATTTATTTATTTTACTTGCCAAAATATTTTGATCTCATGCTTCCAAGTCATCTTTTAATTAAATGAATAAATTTCATTTACTTTTCTTGTTGTTGTGCTTTCAAAAATAAATAAATAAATAATAATAAGTAATATTTAAATAAATAAATTATACCCTTTCTCCTGTTTCAATTTTTAAACAGTCTGAAGGGAGGTATCCCTTCGGTCTAAGGTAGCCCTTCTAATTTTCTTTATTATTATTATTATTATTATTATTATTATTATTATTATTATTATTATTATTATTATTATCACTAGTAGTATAGTTATACTTCTTGGTGAGCTATATTATGTTCTATATTGGTTTTGTAAAGAATTTCACAGTTATTCAAATTATTCAAATTGAAGTAATAGCTCTTATGGTGGCTTTGGACTAGTCACTTTGAATAAGACTTTCTCTCTATTCTATTGAATTTGAATGTTTAGCTGTAATCTTTGCTTTTGCTAAGAGATCTTCTCTTTGCAATGATCTTTCTAGTTTACTGTCTAATTTTCTGATGGAGAATGGAGAAAAGATCTAGCCTGATTCATGTTCGTTGGTCCGTCAATAAAGCTGCTCATGAATTAACTGTGCATGCACTCAGGGTAGATGGTAAGCTATTTTGGATGGAGAATTTTCTATATTTTCTTTTCGATGTACTCAACGCTGATCTTTTTCAATAAAAATTTGTTCATTGTTAAAAAAAAAAAAAAGGATTTTGTGACAATAATTATGGCTCTTACTTGTTTAGGGTAATTTTCTGCTGCGATCCATGCAAACATGTGATGATCCCCAAAAGCCATAGCCAAGAAAAGTGGTCCATTATATGCTCATAGCTTCATTCTTAATGAATTTTTAGTTTTGGCAAATAAATATTTTAAGTCTTTTATTTATTATTTTCATATATTATAATTTAAATTATTTTACTATCATTCTTTCACATTATCTATTTTAATTATTAAATTGTGTGATAGTAAAATTTTATTCATTATTGGGTTTGGTTTTGTTGTGAGCCTATGATTATAAAAAATTTCTCGACAAGTTCAATTTTAAATACAATATGTTGGAGGGATGTTTTTTCTTTTAAATAAGGAGAATAGTCTTTAATCATTTTATTAATATATTATTAAGGTGTTAATTTTTTTTTATTATTATCTTATTTTATTTTGTAGATATTTATTGACTATTCATAATATGTTATTGCATTGAACGTGCTGGTTAAATTGTTCTTATAATTGTATTGTCTACATTTATTGGGAATATATAGTTAGTCAAGTGAGGGTTCTCAACGTTTTGAATGTAATTTTTGATTTGGCTAAACATATCCTTTAATTAGACTTAGACAATTAACTATCCTGCTGCAATAAAAAAAAAAAAACAAAATAAAAAAGAAGATACTTATATGGAATAAACACAAGAACACATTTAAAGACATCTTATATTTTGTACACATATTGTTATATGTTTTGACAAGTCAACAAAGAGCCCCCCATTTTTTTTTTTACTAAGACGTCCCTGAAAATGAATGTTAATTACAATGAAAAGATGTTAAGTCTATTATTGGGCATGCGCCTTATGGCTATAGTATAATAGTAATTTGATACAGATATTTCTGTTTATAATTGTGACAATTATGAATATTTGATTTAATCTATATATACATACCAATACCATCTTATCCATGATACATCGTAGTCTCTTCACATATATATAAATATAATGGAAATATATATGGAAGGGTGGGGTAGGGTAGGTTAGTGTAGGGTCCACGTTAAGGTGCAGTAGTGTGTGATCACAGAGGTGTGAAAGTGGAACGGGGAACATACAGGAATCAAAGAAAGCGCTCCCGTTTGTTGCAACAAGAGAGAAAGAAAGAGATATAATCACAGAGAGAAAAAGAAAAAAGAAAAAAAAAAAGAAAAGGGTTTCATGGAAAATAAATGTGTGTGTCATATTCATTACAAATTTTTTGGGGGGGTTGGCTTTCTGACTACACTCTGAGCCACCCACACCCAAAGCTCAAAACAACCCCTGTTTCGCTCTATAAAGAAAAACATTTTTATGCAAACCGACAACAACAGTCAATTAAACCCAACTCAACTAGACAGAGATAGATAGTGAGAGTGAAAGAAACAGAATATTTTTTTCTATATATATTTAAAGAAAAAATAAGGGAGAAAGAAGCAATAACCCACGCACATACACACACACACACAAAATAAAGAAATAGTTGTTAGAGATTTTATAACAATGGAAGAAAATCAAGATTTATTACAACTCTATTGTAAAATAATACAAGGACTAAAATAAGAGATTGATTAAATATATGTTACAATACATATATATACACTAAATATATTACATATATATATATATTTATGAAAGGTAGAAGAGATGAAGATACAACACATATAATATAATATATGTATATATATATAACAAGAGAATAATATATATATATATAAACACTCACTCACAACCTTGAGTGTAGATTAGTGGGGATCACCATGACTTGAACAATTATTACGCGCTTTGTCAAAAGCTTATTTTATCTCTAAGCAGGGAACTCTGAAATAGGCTTTTGGGAATTATCGAGCGCTAAGGGTTTTACAGCGATGTCTTTTGATAGAAAACTTCATCTCTTACAAATGAGCACCACAGACCTCCTTTTATAATGTATAGGTGATCACTTAGAATTCAAAATACACAACACTCATTTCTCTCATATAAATGAGTATTAATATAGTTTGTAACAACTATATTTCATACCATTTGAATCCTATCATCAAATTGTGTGACAACCCTTTTATTACACTAATAATGTGTGATCAACACATGAGTTACAAGTGACAACAAATTGTAACTCCTCTCCAAGTTACAACATGTAGGTTACAAAAGTGTAGGTTATAAAATCATAGGTTACACATTTATTTACCATACACTTAATATATATTATTCACATATATTTATCACATTTTAATCTACTTTATTATTATATTATAAAATAATATAACAATCCCCCACTAGATTAAAATGTGTGACACACTTGTAACACACTTGTAACATTTATTTAATCAATCAAAATATTATATCAAAATATAACATTCCCCCACTTTGATTGAATAAATATACACTTTTAAAGAAGTCTTGCTTAGGTGCATTAGGTAAAATGTCTTTCGACTTGAATTTTACCTTAGTGTAGTTACCACAAAGTTTGATGAAATTTTGGTTGCCGTAGCATTGAACCACTATCCCTTTAATACAAACCGGTGATAACACACACACCCTCGCTAATGCTCACTTGAGACCGCGTGTCTCGCTCTTGCACCGTTAATGGCCATGTGCAAAATTCCAATTCATAGACTCTCTAGAGAATACTCCCAATTCTCATAAGAGGCGGCACCACCTCTAGTCCATATAGGTGGAGTTTTAGTGTCTCACCACTCGTTAGACACTTCTTAAGCTTAAGTGAGTTTTCTTAAGCTTAAGCTCCATTAAAAAACCTTATGGTTTTAACCCTCAATTTTACAACATGTACTCATCCATAGATGGGACAATTGAGTACCACATTCACTCTATTGACTTGTTATTACCTATTGAACTTAAGACTAGATTTTTACTAGTGTTAAGATAGGTTACCATCAATGAGCAAAACGCTAAGGGAGTTTAGGTCCCATCCCTCGAAAATTCATGCTTTAATCTTGTACGGAGATTAAGCGATTTGTTATAACCTCTCACTATTGATTCCATGTGAATCATGCATGCCAAAATATAGTGTTCACTTTGTGACCACTTTTCTCCTTAAGTACTTAAGCTTTGAAAATTTAATCATAACAGATTAATTTTCACACAACTCAAATTTTCAATAATTTTGATACCAAGCATATCAAAATTAAACACTAATTTAGACACCAAACATGTCTAAATTATACTTTATTTTAAGACACCAAGCATGTCTTAAACTTTTCACATTGGAGTATTACCCCCACACTTTCAAATTTCACTATCAAGATAATATCTTGATTTTAAAAATATAGGAGACCACTTTGTCTCTATAATTTCTCTTAAATTTAATTTCTTTCTTGAAATTATTTTCACTAAAATTTGACACAAAAATATGTCAAAATTTTACATATGCACATAGCCAAATTTGATTTAGAATTTGAATTCAAAATTAAATGGATTAATCAACAATGTCTCATCACATTTTGATTAAGTTTGTGGCTCACCCCCACATTTCTACCATAAAGTGTATGTAAAATATCACTTTTGTGCATTTTCCTCTTCAAATGAATCTTTAAGGCCACTTTAAAGATACCATTTGACATTTTTAGTTTTCTCAACAAAACTAAAATATCAAACTCACATTACTACTCATAAAATAATGTGATTATTTTTACCATAATTTTAAAGCTATCTCCTCATTGAGATTAGCCCAAAATTATACCAAAGTTAACAAAATTCTCATCAATTTTGTTCACAACTTTGATTATTTAAGATTCCAAATTGCTTCACTATTTTTTTATTTTATCTTTTTTTTTTTTTTGAATCCACATTGATTCATTTACTTTTGAGTCCAAAATTGCTCTTCTAATTTATGGCTCATTTCACAAGTTTGGATCCCATTTTAATCTATTGTTCTTGCTATGACAAGATAATTCTCATAAGTGTAACTCTCATATAGTTCACTTTTCTTATCTCATAATATGAGATGATTATCTCTTATAATCCAATAAAAGATGTAACTTCTCAAAAGTCATCTTTTATTATCTCATAAAGTGAGATGTTCACTACCAAATTGAAAAAGAATTTAAAATATTCTTTATTCACAAAATAGATGATAATAATTTCCACATCAATAGCAATAAAAATTATTATATTATTACTATCAACATTATTATCATACTATATAACTCATACATTAATATATTATGTATGTTACTAATCAACATCTTATATGTAACATACACATGAGATCAATATTAAATTTATAATATATATGTTACATATCTCATATATATATATAACATATATACTATAATATACATATATATCATATACACATAATATATACATTAATTACACAACTATATATGTTACATACCTCACACATATATAACATATATATACACATTAATATACATGATATATATTATATACACATATATAACATATATTATATATGCATGTCTCACATAAATACATAGAAGTAATTATTTCTACATATTTAATCTCACTAATATATATTATATCACATGCTCTACATATATATATAATATATATTACTCATACATACATATTATATATTATATATCTCACATATATACATATAATAACATGATATAAAATTTAAATATCATATTATATACTACTATATATATATTAATATGATACAAACACATAATCACATATATGTCACATATATATAACTCATATATATATATATATTATATTACTATCATATAAAATAGTAAATCACATAATATTCACCATCATGCTCACCCATGAATGGCTTTCACATAAAATCTCTTATCCTTGTATTCTCACAATCTTGATTTATCACCTCTTCCATTGAAAAGGGATAAGCTTTTGATTGTTAGAGATTTTATAACAATGGAAGAAAATCAAGATTTATTACAACTCTATTGTAAAATAATACAAGGACTAAAATAAGAGATTGATTAAATATATGTTACAATACATATATATACACTAAATATATTACATATATATATATATATATGAAAGGTAGAAGAGATGAAGATACAACACATATAATATAATATATGTATATATATATAACAAGAGAATAATATATATATATATAAACACTCACTCACAACCTTGAGTGTAGATTAGTGGGGATCGCGTGACTTTGAGCAATTATTACACCTTTGTCCAAAAGCTTATTTCCCCCTATCTCTAAGCACTAAGGGCTCTGCAGGAAATAGGCTTTGGGAATTATGAGCGCTAGGGTTTTAGCGATGTCTTTTTGATAGAAAACTTAAATCACTACAAATGAGCACCAAAGACCTCCTTTTATAATGTATAGGTGATCACTTAGAATTCAAAATACACAACACTCATTTCTCTCATATAAATGAGTATTAATATAGTTTGTAACAACTATATTTCATACCATTTGAATCCTATCATCAAATTGTGTGACAACCCTTTTATTACACTAATAATGTGTGATCAACACATGAGTTACAAGTGACAACAAATTGTAACTCCTCTCCAAGTTACAACATGTAGGTTACAAAAGTGTAGGTTATAAAATCATAGGTTACTGCGTTTATTTCTGTCTGTAATATATATTATTCACATATATTTATCACATTTTAATCTACTTTATTATTATATTATAAAATAATATAACAATAGTTATAGAGAGTGGTCATCGTAATTCGTAAAAGAAATGGGTATAGTAATTATGAGGGTGCTGTCTCCTTCGTTCCATCTGTTTGTGGAAATGCCAGCGAGACCTTTCTCTTACTCCGTTCGTCCCGCACGTATCAACCTCTTGCATGTAAAAAATAAGAGAAATAAAATAAGGGTAAGAGAGCCTTAGGATTCACTGACTCTTCTGCTGTATAGTTTTCTGAAATCCATGCATTAATATCAATTGGTGAAAATTTATTAAAAGAAAATATTAAAATTTGTTTTGATTGAAGGGAAAATGACGAATAATGACGTGGTTGATAGATGGGTTGGGAGGATACAAAGTCCCACAGCAAAGCTTTTTTGGCCGTAGAAAACTTGTTTAGTTTACTGTTGTTTTTGCTGACGTGTGAGGCTTCACCCCTCTCCTTTGCTTATGGGGTCCACTTCCACCTCAGAAATTCTAGTTGCCCAATCATATTGCCAGAAATGCCACCAAGACCCACCCACCTCCCACAACCAAGTACTATTACTTCACTATTGTGTATGTGTGTCCTTATTATGCAAGTAAATGTTGCATTCGTATATGCACGTGTGACCAAAATCACTTATTACTACTACCCCTCCAACACTATACACTACTCCCAGTTGTAGTAGCTTAAAATGCCATCTTGGTCAGACCAACACTGACCTGAAACTTTGCATAAGTGGAACACCCGAAGCCATACTTGGTGGCCTTAATTTGATCATTTCACTAAAAATGGGTTTTATAACAAAAAAAAATATATAATGAAATGGTGTTTAGGACTCCATTAAAAAAAAAAACACCAAAATGCTCCTTTCTTACACGCTTTAGAAAAAGACCGGAATTGGGGTACCCCAAACCAGAAACTTAAGGGTTATCATTGTCTTCTTACTGTCCTGTTGCAGTAAAGAAAATGGTACTTGATCTATGATGACAAAACCATTTCTCAAGTACTTTTCCTTATTATTTCACGTATAGTACCTTAATGTTAGCAAAGTGAAAACGTGTTTAACATCTCATCGTCCTCTTCTAAACTGATCAGATAAAATGAGAAAAAATAATTATTCAGAAAAAAAAAAAGCCAGTCTTTCTCTGATCTTTTCTCTCTCTATCTCACTCTCAGTTCTCAGTTTTTCTCTCGTAAAAACACCATTTCATTTATGGGAAATTGAACCCTCAGGAAATTCTGACAATCTGACGTCTTTCTCTCTAAGCCACATAAAATAACAAAAATATTATCATTTCATTGTTGGGACGGAAAAAAAATGAAAAGAAAACAGGGGAAGGGAAGAAAAAAAAATAAAAAAAGATAAACGAATTTGATCCCATTTAGTATAAAGTTATAAACAAGTATTAAGAGTTTCTTTTTCTTTTCTTTTTGATACTTATTATTAATTATTTGTTTTTTATAAAAGAGAAGAAACCCCACCTCCACAGCCTCTATTTAATACAACCCCGCTCTTCATATGCGGAGACAACCTATCTATCTGTCTATGTATCTCTGAAGACCAAAAAAAACTTTATTTCCCATTCATTAAACACATATAGGAGCGAGTGAGGAAGTCAAAGTGTGATTAAGAGAGAGTGTTTGAGTGCTCTTTACGAGAGTATCTCTTTAAGTGTAGTGGAAAAACGCCATTGTAATTCCATCAAAACTACTCTTCGAGTTTCTTTCGATCATCATTATGTGTAATCCTACTACTAATACTTGTACTAGTTCTACAACAACCAAAGAAACAGAGCATAATATTAAGGAGCCACAAACCCATCTATTTCTCGACCTTTTATCCTTATCCAACACCAATATTAAAGATCAAGAAAAGACCACCTCGGCAAAACCTGATGATGATCACTACCAACAACCGAACAGTTTCACATCTGACATAATCTCTGAAGCCAAATCTCTCTTCAACTTGGGTTTTCCTATTGCCTTGACAGCTCTCATTCTCTACTCACGCTCAATAATCTCCATGCTTTTTCTCGGACACCTTGGCGATTTCCAACTTGCAGCAGGGGCTCTCGCCATCGCCTTCGCCAACATCACAGGCTACTCTGTTTTGTCGGGTTTAGCTTTGGGTATGGAGCCCCTGTGTTCCCAGGCTTTTGGGGCCCAACGTCCGAAACTCCTCTCCATTACCCTACACCGCTCAATCATCTTCCTCCTTGTTTCGTCCTTACCCATTTCGTTTCTATGGCTCAACATGTCCAGAATCCTCTTCTGTTTGAACCAGGACCCAAGTATCACAACTATGGCTCACACTTACCTTCTCTTCTCACTCCCTGACCTCTTCACCAACTCATTCATACACCCAATCCGCATTTACCTTCGCTCCCAAGGGATCACAGTCCCGCTCACTTTAGCATCCCTCGCCGGGACACTTCTCCACTTCCCACTCAACTTTCTTCTCGTGACTCGGCTCAAGCTCGGCGTAGCCGGCGTCGCTGCAGCTTCTTCCGCGGTTAACCTTTTTGTACTCCTCTGTCTCGTTACTTACGTCTGGTGGGATTCCGGTTTGCTGGAGCCGGCATGGTCGGCTCCGAGTCGAGAGTGCTTGAGCGGCTGGAAGCCTCTTCTCCGTTTGGCTGCGCCGAGCTGTGTCTCCGTTTGTTTGGAGTGGTGGTGGTACGAGATCATGATCGTGTTGTGTGGTTTTTTAGCGGACCCCAAATCAACAGTCGCTTCCATGGGGGTGCTTATCCAAACGACGTCGTTGATCTACGTTTTCCCGTCTTCGCTCGGGTTTGCTGTATCGACTCGGGTCGGGAATGAACTCGGGGCAAACCGGCCATACAGAGCGAAGCTATCGGCTGTGGTGGCAGTTTTGTTGGCTTTCGTGACGGGCCTATCAGCGATGAGCTTCGCTTACGGGATGAAGGACACGTGGGGCAGGATGTTCACGAGTGATGCCGAGATCCTACGGCTGACGTCGGCTGCTCTGCCAATCCTAGGGCTATGCGAGCTTGGTAACTGTCCGCAGACGGTGGGATGTGGGGTCCTCAGGGGGAGTGCGCGTCCCTGCACCGCTGCTAACGTGAACGTTAGCGCATTCTATCTGGTGGGCATGCCTGTTGCGATTGGGCTGAGCTTTTGGGTCGGGATTGGGTTTTGTGGGCTCTGGATGGGGTTATTGGCGGCCCAAATATGTTGTGCTGGGCTTATGCTCTACGTAGTTGGGACCACAGATTGGAATTTCGAAGCTAAGAGGGCCCAAATGCTAACATGCGCTGGCTGTGAAGATAACATTCTACCTAGTATCGATTGTAAGGATGATGAGGAACAGCCATTAATTTGTATTGTGGTTACTTCTTCTAAATAATCCAACAACTCAATTTAGTAAATCTAATATGTAACATCTTCTCTAGTTTTTCCTTAACATTTTTTTTAAAAAATTTCACTGTTATTGTTTATTACCACTGACTTTTTTTCCCCTTACTCTTAAGGAGGGTAACCTGAGACATTTTTGTTTCATCTTATTAATCATGTGATTGTTTAACCAGTTAAATCTTTTGGGTATATTATTTATCTTAAATTAATAATTAGTACATATATATAATCAATTTGATTCTTATATCTAACTATTGAGATTGATATGGCTAATAATGATGTTCAAACTGTCATCATCACCTTTTTTTTATTAAAAGAAAAAATCAAATAAAACGCAACTATAATTACTTGACAATATCATATCAATTGCACACATATCTATACATTAAATATCTAACTACTAAAATCACTAGTAGAATAGTATCCATATTAATTGGTTTTGACACACAGGGCAATAATATGACATTTTTTATCATTGAAATTAATTGGGGCAGAATAGTAAAACTGGGAAATGTTTCGCAGATTCGGACATGTTTGATCTTTTTCTTTCATGTTTTGGTTGGGTAGGCAAAACTCGTTTGCTAAAAAGTATCATCTCAAAACCAATAAGAGAGTGACACGTGGAACCACTGATATCCCTATCACGTCAGATCATCAGGTCAGGCTCAAACACAGGAAAGAATAGAGAAAGACTTTTATATTTTTTTTCTTTTTCATTTTTTTTTTTTAAAAAAAAAATATATATTGTGAGTCTAATAATTGGGCTAACATGGTCCAGTTGGGCAGACGACGCAGACGCAATTGGTGCTCATCAATCTTTGATCAGCTTATCTTTAACTTCCTTCTTTTGCTATATAGTCATTTTAGCTTGAATGACACGGACTCTGCTTCTCGATGAAAAAACAAAACAAAACAAAAAAAAATAGTGGTACTCATCAAAATGGTGGCGGTACAAAGGATAACATTACATCATAATATATAATATAATACTTAACATAATAATTAACAATAATAATTTAAATATACATATTGACGTCAATAGCGACGGTGATGGCGATTACACTTAAAATTGTTTCAATTATAGGCTACCTCTTCAATTATATTTCAATATAATATATACCCAATTGTGATGATTTGCGGCCACCAAATTTATAGATTTGTATAGACTATGATATATGGTAATTTAATTTACGACAATTTTTTCCATATTAACGTGAATCTATAAGATTTTAAAGATCGAATCTCTCAACCGTCATAGAGAGAGGTAAAATAAAATTAATAAAGGTGATTTTCAATTTCAACATACATTTTATATAATTAGGTAAGGGAATTAATTAATTATGAATTAGTTGAAAATATCTTCCTGTTGGAAAGGGTTACTTTCTGGGGTATAAAGGGGGTGGTGGGGAAAAAGGAGAAGAAGGAGGAGGGAGGAGGAGGGTGCACATGGGTGATTTGATCGTTTTATTTATATATATATATGATACGAACAACGTCATTAATTAATGGGTTAATTTTAACATGTATTTGCCTTGTAGTTAGGGGACCAATTTACTAATAAATCTTCTTAATTTTCTTCTTTTTGGCCGGTTTATTAGTCAGATCACAACCACCATTACATTTGTAATAATTCCTCCTAATATTAATATACATGTGATATTGAAAAGTAGACACACACACCCAACAAAACTTTAAAATATAATGTTGCACACGTTTTTAAAGAAAGTAATTTTGATTACACCCGTTACTCTCTGTAAATGTAATTTTTTTTTACCAGATTACGTTTATTTATTATAAATATATGTTACAATATATATTATATATATATCGATGAATCCACTGTAAATATTCATACGTTCGGTTTCTACAAGATGATGAAACGGGTTTATTTCTATCCTTATTACGTTATGTATTAGATATCCTGGATACACAAAATAATTTTTGTTTTTATTATTTTTTTAAAAAAAATTATTAAAAAAATTATATTTAACACTAATAATTCTCCTGTTAAATTACGGGAAATCGCCATAAATTTATTACGGAAACAAAAAAGTTTTGGGTGTTAAACTCTCAATTATATCATTTCATTTGAATGCACTTAATTCTTAAAGTTTAAATTCTTATTGTAAAACCTTTCAAACTAATAAACCGTTATTATATTTAAAGTGTTATCTTATTAACTTTCAACATGTTTATGTGTACACGTTTATATTTACACATTTAATATTATATTTTTAAAATTATAAAATAATAAAAAATACTATAATTTTTTAAATAATTTTTATATAATAATACTATGTGTACCAATATAAATATAACACGTGTATAATGGTGTAAATAGAAATGAAACTTTAAATTCGGTAATAATTAAGTAGTTTAGAGGGTTTCATCATCGAAATTTCAACTTTGAGAGTTAAATGCAAATAAAAATAAGTTTAGCGAAAAAAAAAAAACCTGAAAAGAAAATAATGTGTATTATGAAATACATGTACTATTATATATGTATATTTGATACATTGTTAATTTGTGTTGATTACACCTTATCTTTGATATGTATATATATAAATATATGCACATGTATAACTCATGAAGGAAAATGTTCATAGCTAGTTGTGACCTGTGTAAGAGAGAGAGGCCCCCCCTGCCAAAACTTAAAACTTTTTGCGAGAGAGAGAGAGAGAGTTGGGGCTACAGTTGTTGTGATAATAATAAGGTAAAAACAAAAGAGGGACCTGTCTGCTATTAGGCAGCAAAGACTCTTGTGCAGAAAACGCACGAGGGGGGTTGGGCACTGGGAAAGCCTTCACAAACTCTTCATTATATATATCTCATTCAGTGTGGAATTTTTTTGTTTCTATTCTCTACTCCTAGCTATTCCTACCTACACTACACTACACTATCCTTTTTACACAAATTCATCTCTATTTTTTTTTTTTCTATATTGGTAGACCCCATAATGCGCCAATATATATATATATTTATATATATTATGTATAATTTTTTTCACCCCTGAAATTTTGTAATAATTACAATATAGTAATTAGGATCCGTTATATGCGACCAGAAATGTGGACAGGAAGATGTGTGTTCACGTATGTCGTCGTTATGATTCAACTTGTTTAAATTTGCTAATAGTTTAGGTGACAGTAGACGAGAGCACATATATAATTTATATCTGCCAACGAACACTAAGTACTGTCCTTATTGAGTGTGAGGAGATTTCAAAAGTTTGTGTTCTATATAATATGCAATGAAAAATGCAGCTCTAATTCACTTGATGCTTCTGGTCTTTGAGTTTGCCATACAATTTGTAATTAAAGATGCTATATTGTACTACCTATAGTTATCAGCTTTTGTGCCGACCACGTACTATACATTTCATCTATGAATTAAATTAATTATTAACAATTGTTGAGTGATAATTAATAGAAGTATAGAAAACACAGTTTTCTTAGTATATTATATATGTGGGAGAAGTTTGAATAACCAGTTACATCTTGTTATTACCTGTTATAATAGGTCGGCAACAGGTAATTATTCAAATAAATTTTCATATATATATATATAGAAGAAAGTTACGTGCAAGGCACGTATACTTAGTTTTATGTTAGGTGCTCTATAATTTAATTGAGAAAAATTCAATAAATAATCATATAATTTAAAATGGTTTATAAACTAATTTTATTCGTGTGTGGGGTTAATTGAAAATCAATAGTGAAAAGTTATAAATTTAAAATTTGCAGAAAGAGAAGAAGAGAATGGAGATTAGCTTGAAATATATTTAAAAAATAATAATGCTACACACTTACTATGGATACTTAACTCGAGCCGGTAATAATAAAATTATAAGAATAAGGGTAGCAGGCATATAACTGGACATATGAAAGAAAGAATATAAAAAAACAAGAAATATGATAGCTTCCAAATAATATTATAACAAAGCAATGCTCTCCAAATTTATCTTAATATCATCTATAACATCATAACCTTATATTTAGATTTGGGCCAATTTTCTTCTCAGTTGGGCTTCCAGCTTTCTTCACAATGCAAGTTGCCACTTCTGACTTTTTTTTTTTTTTTAAACTTGAACTGCAGCCATCGTAATCTCATTCTTCTCTTAAAGCCTCTCATCAATCTCATAGCACTCCATGATAGACTTAACAAAATATATGTGTTTATGTATATTTGTTTTGAGCAAATTAGTAAACATATATTTTCAACAAATTAACCCGATGAACTCAAGATCCACATATATATAGCTAAGTATTCAAATACAATTGTAAAATCTAAACTTAAAACAGAATCAAATGGACAATTCATGCTCAACTAAAGCTATATATATACTGTTATGATTACATCAACCCAAATATTCTTACTTGCTATAACCGAATTATAAAAATTAAAAAGTATAATTTGAGATATATAGACTAAAATCATCCAAATAAAAAAATAAATTAGTTACACATAGAATTATAAATGATACTTTTTTTAGAGTGTGTTTGAAGCTTATGTGAAATTTTTTGGATCTCTTCACTACTATTTTTTATCTCTATTTTTTTGTATAAATATATATGTATATAGAAAATTTATATTAAAAAAATGAAAAATATACGTACATATATTTTATTGTAGTTAATTAAATATAAAATAGTATAGTAATAGAGAAAATTTAGAAATTAGATTTTTATTATGAATTTTTATTTATTTAAAATAATTAACTTTAATAAAAAAAATAGAAAAAATGAGAGATATACGTACAAGATTAGGTATATATATTTTATTGGTTTTAATTAAATTCAAAATAGGATAGTAATAGAGAAAATTTGGGAATTAAATTTTTATTATGGATTTTTATTTATTTAAAATAATTAACTTTAATAAAAAAATTAGAAAATTAAAATGAGAGATATACGTACAAGATTACGTACCTATATTTTGTTGGTTTTAATTAAATTCAAAATAAGATAGTAATAGAGAAAATTTAGGAATTAGAATTTTATTATGGAATTTTATTTACTTAAATAATTAATTTTAATAAAAAAAAAATAGAAAAAATGAGAGATATACATACAAGAATATAAAATAGGATAGTAATAGAGAAAATTTAGGCTTTTAAATTATTGGGCACCAATAATTTCTTATAAACCAAGAATTCTGTTAGGCACATTTTATATAGAATAGATATATATATATATATTTATATTTATATAGTTTTAAGGTAAAATTAAAAGCCTCTTATTATAAATTGTGTATACATGCAAAAAAAAAAAAATCATTCATAAATATTGTGACCTTTTATTTTTTTATGGTAAGTTTTATTTTGTGTGGTACATATAGAGAGATATGTTACGTAAAGTTATAATTGAAATGAACTTATTATATATCTTTTAACTTTATATGTATATATTAAAAGTGAAGGAAGTAATACCCAGAAAGGAGTTCAGTTATATGTATATATGTAGGTATCACATTTATATTAATAACACTGAATTTATAGCTTCTAATCTTTATTAATCTTTTGAAATTGAAGGGAGTGCGAAAATTTATAGAGAACAATATATAATATTGTATATATATAAATAATATCAGTTCAAATATCAAATATCAGTTGAAATGAGATTTGTTTTATTTTTATTTTATTATTTTATTATATATAAAAAATATTTTATTATTTTATTATATATAAATAAAAAGTCACTCATAAATTTCTCATAAACCAAAAATTCAGTTATATAGGCACACTTTATATAGAATATATATATATATATATATTAAAAAATAAATTTCTATATTTAGAATTGTAGTAATTGTACAAAATTATGCAATTCAAATAAATTAATTTTTTAATCAAATTATTAAATAAAATCTTTTTAGAAATTAATATGTATATAGATTTTTTTTTATATTTATAAATTTAAGTCCCTAACTTAATATTTTACAGCACAATTTTTAATTAGATTTGTGGTAAAAAAATTTATTTTCTTACAAAAATTAAACTTATATCAGTCATAAATATTTTTTTAATTTAATATTAATTATGTTTAAAATTAAATTTTCAATATATTTTAAAATATTATAATAATATAACAAATTTTTTTTAAAATAATAAAACATTAAATTCTTAATCTTTTTTAATCAAATCACGACAAAAATCATTTACTCATTTAATTTAAAACATATAAAAAACTAAATCGAAACTTAAAATGAAAAAGAGAAAACAAATTATCAATCAACATGAGCATTACACTAATTCCTTACAAGCAAAAAAATATTGGACAAATTAAAATATTATTTAGTCAAAAGTAAATTTACATAGTTACACTGTGTATTGCAAAAATACTAAATAAATATTAAAACACGTCAATCAATATGAACATTAAAAAATTTCAATCTTAAACTAAATAATTATATAGAAGAAGATGAATGTACGTTTAAAATCTACAGTTTCAAAAGTACAACGACATATAGATTTATGCCAAAATAAAATAACTTTAAAAATCTAAAAATATAATAGTAAATTAATTTATCTCGTTGAGTAGTGGGCTGGGCGCACATTCCTCCGTCGACTCGCCTGTCAACCATATAATCCAATTTGCCCATTTGTTTGTCGCGCTAAAGTGTACTAAAATAATAACTATATACTAGTTTATTCAAGCTCGTGAACATTGGGAGCCATCTTGAGAGTTGGGTCTGGAAATTGAGGAGAAAGATCTTAAGGGTTGGATCTAATCAGCAATGTCCAAATCGATTCTTGCCTCAGTTGCCACGTTCAACTTGTACTATGTTATTTAGCATGTTTTGGAGCAGTGATTATCCAGCCAAACCAAGGGTCATCTACTACAATTGAAAGGCCAGTTCTCTTACCTTCAGAAGGGCTACCTATTTCATATCTGAATATGTCGATAAAACTCAATCAATTGCTAAAGCTCTGTCAATCATTGGCTCCCTTATGAACGCTCAAGATCTGGTGTTGGAACTATTAAATGGTCTTGGCCCTGAATTTGACTCTGGCGTCAAATCTTTGTGATCTCCTCTCGTTTGAGGAAGTTTAGGCATTGCTTATCTCTCATGAAACACGTGTGATCAACACCATAAAGTCGTGGCTGACTTATCTTTCAAAATGCAAGCCAATCTTATGTTTGGTTCATCAAAAAATGGTATTTTGTGTGTCACATGAAGCTGGTCGAGGGAATTCAGCTGACAATAATCATGGTCAGTCTTATGGTCGTGGAAATGGCTTTTGTTTGCTTTACCAAGAGTGTCTTTGAACTGGCCATATTGTAGTTGCCTGTCATACCGATTTGACAAAAGCTAGGCTACTCCCAAGTATGGTAGTTCCTCTTCTCATAAATTTTTGTCTGAAATTGTTATCCCTTATGACATGCATGCCTTGGCTACCATAATTCTCCTTAAATTTGGTGATGATGAATCTTGGTATGTGGACGTTGGTGCCACAAATCATGTTTCTTTGGCACTAACAACTTGGACACAACCACTCCTTACTTTGGCACCAAGACTCTCCCTGTTGGAAATGGTAAGAAATTTTTTATTGCTAACGCACTACAAGAATTATACTCTTTAGCGGCGGCCACATTAGCGGCGGAGCTCCTCCGCCGCTAATAATGGTCGTATTAGCGGCGGAGGCCATGTGTGGCCGCTATTGGGGGGCTGAATAATTTTTTTTAAAAAGAAATTATTAGCGGCGGGCTCTCCGCCGCTAATGCCCGCCGCTAATAGTAATAGCGGCGGGGTCCGCCGCTAATACCCCGCCGCTAATGAGTGGGCGGGAAAATTCCCGCCCGTTACATTTAAATGTATTAGCGGCGGGGTATTAGCAGCGGGGTATTAGCGGCGGACCCCGCCGCTAATAGTATTTTGTTTTTTAAAAAAAAAATTAAATTAATTAATTATTATTAGCGGCGGGGTCCGCCGCTAATACCCCGCCGCTAATAGGCCTATATAAACCCCATCAGCCCCAACTTTACCATTTTTCTTTTCTTCTTCAAAAATCAAAAAATCAAACCCTAATCCCCTTTCAAACCCCACTCCGACCACTTCCAAACTGCCTACCCCACTCCGAACCGTCAGCCCCTCCGCTCACCGCCTCTGCTCGTATTTTGGTGACAATCGCACACCGCCCTTCAATACAGGTATTCATCTAAACTTTCTTATTTTTATTTGTGTTTGAATTTTTTTTTTTGGATTGTTTGTGATTTATTGTTACTGTGGTATGTATATTGGTTTTTTTTTTTTATTTTGTGTTAGAAGAGTATAATATTGTTGATTGTAGTATATATATAATATAATGTGTATATATAGATATATATTTTATTCGGGTATATATATAAATTTTGTGTATTAGTTTGCTGGAAAAAAAAATATATAATAATGATAATTTTAATTACACTGCTATAATTTTTTTCTTATTTTTTGAAAAAGGAACATTCTGGTCATGAAGATAATTGGTTAATTTTGACGAAAATTGATAAAAAATAAGTATTATATATTATTTTGTGTATATATATAAGATTTAGGTATTATATAATATAATATGTGTATATATATTAGATATGAGTATTTATTACTAAAAATAGTTCATATATATAATTTATTAACTGTTCATATAATATATATATATATATAATATAATGTGTATTTATACATATATATTTATACATATATATTTTATTAGGGTATAATGTAATGTGTATATTTATACATATAATATATATATAATATAATGTGTATTTATACATATATATTTTATTAGGGTATATATATTATTTTGTATATATATAAGATTTAGGTATTATATAATATAATATGTGTATTGTTTGTATATTATATATATAATAATGTTACTTTTGTTTATGTAAGTGTATATTATATATATATATTATTTTAGTAATATTATATATGCTAAAAGATTATATTTTGTATAGTTTATATAAATATTTTATTAATGTATTTTTTTTTATCTTTTTTAATTTATTTTGTGGAATTGTATGTATTTGTTATTGTTTATTTGTTGTTGTTATATTATAATTTTTATTTGATGTAATTAAGTTTGTTTGGTATGTTAAATATGTAATATTATCTTAATATAGTGAGAATAGTAAAAAAATTATCAAATATAATTTTAGGTTGTAAGTTTTGAAATTTGTTATTTTTTAAATAAAGAAAAATGAAAAGAATGAAAAAAATAAAAAAGTATAATATAACATAATAATATAAATATTAAAAATTAAAAAATTATATAAAATGAATTTTTTAATTTTAATATAAATTGTAATTAAATTAATAAACTTTTATGTTTGGTTTTTAGAAAAAACTTGTTAATGGAATTTTATGTTGTGATAATTTTATTATTATTAAAAATTGAGATTAATAATAGAATTAAAAAATTATAATTTAATATTAATTTTATTTTATAAAAATAAACATTTAATTTTTTAAATTAAATACAAAAAAATAAACTTTTAATTTTATAAATTAAATAAAAAAAATAAACTTTTAATTTTATAAATTAAATAAAAAAAAATAAAGTTTGAATTTTATAAAATAAATAAAAAATTAGTTTAAATTATAATAAATTATATAAATTTTTAAATAATATATTTTTTTAAAAATAAATAATTCGTAAAAAGAAATTTTTTATTTTTTTAATTTAAAGCAATTGGCAATTAAATGTATAAATTTTTTTAAAAGTAATTATTTAAATCTAGAAACTAAATTTTGTCAACTTTTAATAAATTGTTTAAAAAAAATAATTAGTTAAATCTAGAAACTACATTTATTACTTTTTTTTTTATATAAATGAATAAATAACATAAAAATTAAAATGTTTTTTTAAAAAAAAATTTGTTCATTTTTTTTAATTTAATGAATAAAATTTTTATTTAAATGTGTGTAATTCATAAAATATTCATAAAATTTTATTAATGTTGAAAAAAATATCTCAATACTATGGTATATTTAGAAATATATACCATAGCTTTGTTATATTTCTTAACACTTTACAAATCATTCAAATTTGTAACACTTTAATTGTCGCCTAAATTGTAGATGTCGACAATCGATAAGTCTTGGACCAAAATCAGAAATCGTGGTTGTCATGAATTTTGGAATGGTCTACAAGCCTTTTTAGCAATGGCATCAGAACACAAGGATTGTGATGGAAGAATTCGATGTCCTTGTGTAAGATGTATAAATAGTAGGTTTGAAAAAATAGATAGGGTTAGAGCACACGTATTTGATCGAGGTTTCATGCAAGGATATGAGAAGTGGATTTAACGCTGGGTTTATCATCAGACCAAGCGTATGTGCCTTCTCCGCCACGGGCTTCGGGGACACTTACCGAAAATAATCCAGATCAAGACTTCATAATTAGAGACCTGAATGAAGATGTTAATGAATAATTTATTTATGTTTTGTAATAATTTAGTTTAATTTTGAGACAATATTTTATTAGGATTATTATGTTAAAGTTAATTACTTTGGAGACAATTTTAAATTATTAATAAATTTTATTAAATTGTTTTAATTATATTAATTAGATTTATTTATTAAATATTCGTATATTAATTAATTATTTATTTATATATAAGATTAATATATATTTATTATTATTTATTATTTATAAATATTTATTATTTTTTTTATTCTAATGGGTATTAGCGGCGGAGCAATAGCGGCGGGACCCCGCCGCTATTGCCCTGTGTCAGTCTCGAAACACGAAACTGACACAGGGCAATAGCGGCGGGGTCCCGCCGCTATTGCTCCGCCGCTATTGCTCCGCCGCTATTAATAATATTAGCGGCGGACCCTGTTTTTGGCCGCTAATACTATTAATAGCGGCCAAGCAATAGCGGCGGACCAATAGTGGCCGAGGTCCGCCGCTATTGCCCTTTAGCGGCCAGATTGTGGACCAATAGCGGCCGAGGGGCCCGCCGCTATAGCTTATCAACCATTACATTTATATTCCATTCTTCAAGTGTCTTCCATTACCAAGAATCTTGTTAGTGTTTCTAAACAAATTACTAGCAATGATGTCTTTCTTAAATTTCATAAATTGTATTGTTTTGTCAAGGACAAATTAACAGGGACTATCCTACTCAAAGGAAAGGCTAAGGATGGCCTATACCAGCTTGGTGAAGCTTCCAGTTCCTCCATTCAGTGTCACTTAACCTGTAATGACTGTATTTCATAATATGGATTAGTAAAGACAATTAGCACTAATTATTAATATTTTCTAATTTACGTCAAGAGACGTTGTTTTCATTTTAATTACGAATTTGGCCTTGTTTTAATTAATACGGTTTTTATACCGTTTATATTTTAAAATTTAGAGTCCATGTATACCGTTCCAAATGCTTTCCATATTTAATATTTTCTGTGTGTATATTACGGTTGCAGGTTTGCTTTTGTAGAGCATATTTTCTCTTTCTTTCTCATAGATGTTAGGCACAATCATTTGGATTTTGATTTTCTTTATGGGCAAATTTTTTTTGAATATACCTAAGCTAGCAGAAAGAAACTTACGGTCAAGTTTGTTGAGATGACTGGCTAATTAATATATTTCTTTGTGTTATTGTTTTTAATAATTTACACATTGTCTCACTTTAAAATTTTAATATATTTCTTTGATTTTCTTTGTGATATTTCTTTTAGCCATTCACACATTGTCTCACTTTGAAAATTTAAAAAAAAAAAATTAATTATTTTTTATATTTTTATATAACTCATGACATATATAATAATTTCTTTTTAATAATGATAATAAACTTATCAAATTTTTTCTTTTTTTTTTATTAAATATTTTTATGTTTTTTTTTTATAGTTTGATAATATATAAATAAATACTATGTGAATTTAAATAAAATTTAATATATCAAACAATTGAACAAGTTACTAATTTTTTTTTTTTTTATATTTACACATTATAAAATTTTTAAAAAAATTATTTTTATAAAACTATTTTAATAGATTTATAAGTAATTTGTAAATAAAATAAATAGTTTCTAAATCATCATATGAGTTACATTTAAAGAAAAAAAAAAGTAACTTTAAGGTATCTTAAACAATAAAATAACATAATATAGCCTAAAAATATAAAAAAGAGACAAAAAAGTTACTTTTAATATTAGTCGTCATTTTTTGGAGATAGAAAAATATATATTTCTCACATATTAAAATTGTCATTTTATTATTTATATATGTGTAAAATTTTAAAATAAATTTTTTAATGAAAAAGTAACCAATTGATATCTTATTCACATCAAAAGTAATTAAATGGTTGCTTTTTTCAAAACTCCCAAACAGCGAAAATTTCTGAAAACGAAATTTTTTTTCAGTTTTTTTATGTTCGATAATTTTTTTAAATTTTGGTATGTATGCTGACGTGGCACTCGGTATTTGTGCAAATAATTTTCTTAAAGGTATTTTTATAAATAAAATCAATTTTAGGTATAATATTGAAAAAACCCCTTAATATTTTAGTAGTCATTTGTCAATTAATTTAATTATGGGTCCCATTATTAGAAATGGGCATTAGAGTTATAATTTCTAAATTCTGGAAATTTTATTAAACTTTAGGTTTATTATTTGAATTATATGTGAATTATGCAATTTTTATAATTTTTGCTCGGCGACAACGGAAAATGCGATGGATGGCTAGTTTGATCACATCGGTAAGTCTAGAATCTTATTTTTTAGTAGAATGTATATTGGAGAAAATAGAATATCGAGTTTAAGCGGGGATATATGGTTTTTTGACCATTTTTCCCCTAAGCTTAAGTTAGCCTAAGTTAAGGCTTTAAGGGTATTTTAGTCATTTATGGAAAGGGGATTAGGTGGCTTGTGGGTTTGTTGACATCTGCCTTTTTATTGATTAATGATGCATTATGTTAGATAATTAAAAAAGAAATAAAAAATTAAGGAAAAAGTAAAAAAAAAAATTAAAAAAAAAAATAGAGAATTCTCTCTTTCTCTCTTTTAGTTGAAGCAAACCAGAAGGAATCACCCTTAAAACCTAGTATTTTTCTGAAATTAAGCTAAGGATTCAAGTAGCTTTGAGGCAAGGTAAACCCTAGAACCTTTGATCTTGTGTTTTTAAGCTTTGAAATTGGTTTGATTATGTAATTTTGAAGTTTAATGGTTGTTAGGGTTAGGATGTTTGATAATTTGTTTTCTAAGTTTATTTTGAGCATAAAGGATGATCTAGTTGCTGCTTTTAAGCTGTGGGGTTGTGGATGAACAAGATTGAGTTTGAAAACTCAAGCTTGGTTCTTCCATGGTATGTTTTTGTTTGGTGTGTTTTTTTGGGTTCTGCTAGTTGGATTTTATTGTGTATACCCTGTTTAGGTATTCTGGAAAGTTTGGTGGCAATTAGACAAGTTTTGAGCAAGTTTTGGAGTTGTTGGGGAAACCTGGTGCAAACCGGTTGACCGGTTTGCCAGGCCCTGTAAAACAGGTTAACCGGTTTTGGCAGATTCCCTCAACAACTCGTTTTCTCAATTTTTGCCCATTTCAGTGCCTTAGTTGGGTGTTTCCCTGTTTTCTAGGTTAATGTAATCCCTAGTAAATATAACAAAACCTTGAGTTGGAGATTCAGGTTTCCCGGATTAGGGTTTTGGACATGCGATTTACCCGATTTTAATATGTGATTAGGGCATCAATCCAGCACGAGACATTTCCATTCAGGTCGGCCAACTCACTTGAATCTCGAAAGGAGGTAAGAACTGTGTATAAGGTGTAATATGAATATGCGAATGTATGTATATGTTAAGTGTATATGCATGCTTATATGTTTGATACACTACAAACACTTGTACAGTTATGGTACAGAGTGCATTGGTATAGTGTATATTGTTGAGAGTACATTACGGTGATACCAGCACAAGTACGGGAAAGTACAGGGTGTAAGTGGTATATCACTCAATGGTTCTCAGGGTACGAAACAAACCCTACCAACACTCGTACAATGAGGTACGTAGTGTATGTGGTATAGAGGTTGTACCCTAGTATGGAACATTCTTACTCATCTGTTAAGCCTTGTAAATAGGTGTATGGGCGCCTAGATACAAGTCGGTATTATATGATATGTTATATGCTTTTCTTACTGCGTTTGTCTACTCACAGTTCTACTTTCATGTGTAGGTAAGGGAAAGACGAAAGTTGAACAAGAGTGAGTCTGAGCTGGGATGAGGTTGTACATGTTATGGCAGCGCGACCTGGAGTGTTCGGTCTCGGGACATCTGGGGTTGTTATTCTGTAGTCGTTGTGCGACCTGGTTATGTACTTTTGTGTATTTTGTATGAAAGTTTAGAAACGGGATCCCGAAACTTGTAAATGATTATGTAAGGTTTTAAAGTTAAATATTCACTATAAAAGTTTTAATTATTGACACAATTTTCGAGAAAGTTCTTTAATTAGCAAAGATAGCACTGTAATTGAAAAATTATTGTAGCGTGTCTTAGCATTAAGGCATTGCATAACTACAACTTCAAATAATTTTAATGAGTCTTGTATTTGCACATGTAATTGTCAATCAAACAAGTCAATTAAATCTTGTACTACCAAAGATATTAGTAAAAACATCTTTGTCTTTTCTCTAATTCTTCTAGTAAAGTTTTTCTGTCTCTAAACCAGTCACATAAATAATTGGTATTGCAAACTTGATCAGTCTTCACATAATACTTTAACCAAACTATTGCCTCAAATTACATATACTTGTTCCATAAAGACTTTTAAACTTTGCAAAGCTTTCCATCAAGGTAAGAGTCACAAACTACCTTTTCCAGTTCCATCAATAGGGCTACTTAACCTATGGCACTTATTCACACGGATCTCTAGGGTACATCTCAACATCCAAAGATGGTTTTTAATATTATATGTGTTTTCTTGATAATTTTAGCCGTTACTGTTGGATTTTTCCTTTGACACAAAAAAATAAAATTGTTAATATCTTAATCAAGTTCAAAAACCTTGTGGAAAAGTAATTTGGTTTTCTAATAAAAAGTGTCCAATATGATTGGGAGGTGAGTACTACAAAAAAAGCCATTTTCGCCGACTAGTTTTTTGGTCATTAAAACTCATTAATTAGTCACCCAAAATTTTTTGCGACTAATTATTTTTATTCACCATTTAGTCGCTGAAAGTCGGTCGTAGAAGAGATTTAGTGGCTAATATATTTAGTCACGAATAATGTTATTTTCTATGACTAAAATTTAGTTACAAAATATATTGAAGTTAGTCACAATAAGATTGATAAATTGGTCACATAAATACCAATATGGACTTTCAACAACCAAAAAAGTAAACTTTAACAACTAAAATTTAGTCATGGAAGGTGTAATGTTTTGTGACTAAATAGTTTAGTTGGCAATGATAAATAATGAATTACGTAAATTAATTATTCAGTGACTAATATTTATTCATAAAAACTAATTTATAATTTCTTAAAAAAATTTAATGTATATTCATTTAAATTATATATTAAAAACAAATTATTCAAATCTATTTTTAACTAACATTATACACATTTATTCATTACATAAAAAATTATAATGTCAATCATAAAAATTTCAATTACAATATAATTTTTGAATTGCACATTGTCCATAATCAGTAAAACAATAAACTCAATGAATCAGAGTTACCAACAAGAAAAATAAAATAAACTACCCAGTACAAACCAAATTAAATGAACAACAAAGAAACTAGCAAAGCAATAAACAAACAAAAATAAAAAGTGAAGGCACCTGCCCCTCAAACTCTTAAAACATTCTCTGTGGAGCTGGATATGTAGGCATCATCTGTGATGCCAATATTGCTTGAACTGCTTATTGGGAGTCACTTTAAAAGATGATCTCTAAGCACCACAAGTCCACAACCATGTTGTATTTTTATTGTCAAAGTCAACAACTGAAATTTTGAAAAAGTTAAATATATATATATAAATCCGTTAGTAAATAGATATGAAAGAAAATAATTGTCGGTATAATCATTAAGGCACTTGCATTGAACAATAAATTTATAACTTACAATAATTTATCACAAAATGAAAATTCTTAGCTGTTATGCTAAGACTTTTGAAAATACTGTCTCTATAACAAGAAAGGGTATTCCTTTTTATAATGTACTAATTTTCAAGTAATATATATTGCCATGAATTAAACTTACCCTGCAACACTCTTTCGTGCAAGAGATGATGTCTTGACAACATCTCCATTGGCAAGAACTACCTGGAACAAAATGGCCTAGCATTAAAAATTTGGGTATCACAACGAAACAGCTACTCAACATTAAGATTTAATTAAAAGAAAATTAATATACAAAATCAAATCTAACTACCTCAAGACTAATGACATTGTCACGCATTGTTTCATACCTACAAGATTAAAAAAATTCATTAAACTCACTCACTATTTAATAGCATCAAAAATGTGTCCTGGCATCTTGTTCATAATGTTTGGTGAAATAGAATCATAAGAAGCCATAATAAATTACATAATTAATAATTTAAATTTAACAGAAAAAATATTTAAGTAAAATTTTAAATCTATAATATTCAATTACACTCTCAGCTGAAGTTTCATGATGGAAAGGAGAGGTTTGATGAGCACCGGCTGCAATTTCAAACAACCAACAGAAAATAAAAGGAAATTTGGCGCCATAGAATAAAATACATTACAAGCTTATAATTCATATGGATTATCATAACATTCCCCATGTTAGCACAAAGTAAATAATATATTCTGGAAGCCCACCATTGACCATCCATTTGATTTTTTAAGTTCCTAGTTAATAATGATTTTTTAAGTTCAGCTACTTCCATAGCAGAATATTGGAAGATATGAATCAAACAAATCAATAAACACCACAAAGCTCAAAACCATTTCTACACTTCTTCTTGTTGCTTCCTCAACTGTTCTTTTATTTGCTTCAAAATCTCTATGAGGCATTTCATCAAACAGTTTTCGTGCACTATAAATACAAATACAATGATTTCTTTCAGATTATAAGTTATCGAAGAAGTCCAGCAAATACATCTAATACTCATCCTGAACTTCATGGACAACAATTTCAATAATTGGAATTCAAATTTTAAAAAGAGATATTGAAACCTACTAATTCCAAAATCAGTCAAATTAAATAAAAAGAGATACTGATAGATCATTATAGTTATGATTCTAATGACAAAATTAACAAAGAAAAGATGATCAATTCATCAATACTGACCAAAAATACAAAAATAAAAATTAAAGACATTGTGATACAAGAGTGAAGCTTAATGTTACAGTTTGGCAAATAAATGAGTAGAGATTGCAAAAATAAAGTTCGGGGAACTACTTACCCATGCCAAAGCTTGAGATTGAGAGCAATGGCGATGTTGCTGGTGATGGTGACGACGATGATGAGAAATTGAAGAGCGACCGGGTGAAGAGAGATAGATCAGAGAAACGAGAGGGTGGGTTGAGTCCGTCGGGGTGAGGATAGGTAGAGAGGGTGAGCTGAGCTGATCATGAGGTTGTGAGAGAAAGCTAAGATAGTTTAATTTGGGGAAGAAGATAAGAGAGAGTGCTAACTGTGCAATAGGAGGTTCATTAAGGTAGTTAAGGTAGGGAATTGAAAATAAGGAGGGAAAATTTGGAGTTTACCGCTAAAAATAAAATTTTTAGAAAATGAATATTGTGTGTTTTTAATAATGAATAATTATATTTTTTAAAAAGAAATAATTATTTGTTATCTTTATATATTGGTTAATATTTTAATAAAATATTTTCATATTATATTTTTATTATATTAAAAATAATATATCAAACTAACATTAATATATCCAGGAAAAAAAATTAATATTTTCATTATGTTAATCACATTTTTTAAGGATTAAATTAGTAGTTAATGTATATTCAATATAGTAATAATTAATCTTATGTTTTAAGGTAACTAAATAATTACTTGGTACATATAAATTATTAATAATTATAAAAATAAATTATTTTAAAACTAATATTTTAGTTGTAAAAGATCATTAAATTTTACTGACTAACTATTTCGTCATAAATTTCAAATTTTTAGTGACTAAATAATTTTAGTCACCAAAAATTATTAGTCTCCCCATTATTATAATTTGGCGCCACAGTTTTAGTGACTAAATACTATTTTAGTCACTAAATATAACAAATAGTGACTAAAAAATTGGTCATTGATTTTTTTGGTTCTAATTAAACATTGTCTCGTGACTAAAAATATTTGCGACTAAAAATTAGTCGCAAAATCTAACTATTAGTGACTAAGTTGATTTGGTCACAAAAAAGCTAGTCGCTGAAAACTTATTTTCTTGTAGTATCGTCCTTTTTCTTGCTTTCTAGAAATGTGGCTTTCAATGAAACACATTTCCCTGCCAGCTCTCCATCTGCAGCATCAGAGGTATTTATTTCTCATTTATTTTCCTTGTCTAATTTTCAAACAACTACTATTAAAGTTCATACTAACTCTGCTACTCTGTTACCTCCTAATGCTACCCTCCAAATGGTACTTGAGGAAACACATATCACATTAAATGAGAACCTACATAATCCAAGTGCTTCCACATCATCTCCACCTTTGCCCTAAGGATCCCCTTGTTACTGAATCTCAAGAAATAACACCTACATTACTTACAAATGAACAATTCCCAAATGAGCAACCTCCAGTACCTATTGAACCTACCCCCACCATTAAATTTTCCTCCTATAATACTCGTTGAACTACTGCAGCCTACAATACCGGTGCTTAAACGCGAACTCATGGCATGAGAACAAGATCTCTCAGTGGCATTGTCAAATCCAAAGCCTACTTGGGAACTAAATACCCCTTGCATAAATCCCTCATACCTTCCGAACCAAGGTCTACCTCAGTAACTCTTCAACATCCACAATGGTTCAAATCTATGAAACAAGAATTTGCTGCTCTTAAGAAGGCAGGCACATGGACTTTGGTTCCATACACTCCTAGTCATTGGAAACAAATGGCTTCATAGAGTGAAGTTTGATACAGATGGCACCTTGGATAGATTAAAGTCAAGTCTAGTTACTAAAGAATACTTGCAAACATCAAGTATAGACTATAGGAAATATTTTTCCCTATTGTCAAACTTGCTATCGTGAGAATTACACTTACACTAATTGTCTCACTTAACTGGATTGCCAAACAACTTAAGCAATGGCTTCCTCAATGGCACATTGAATGAAACTATGCTCATGCAACAACTTGAAGGTTTTATGGATGCCTTAAAGTCTAATCATGTGTGTAAATTGCATAAAGTGTAGATGCCTTGAAATAAGCTCATCGGGGTTTGTTTACCAAGATTTTCAAAAACTCAATATAATAAAGTAGAAGCTAAGAAAATGAATCAAACAAACGAAATGGAGATGGATAATTTTATGTGGTTTGGGTATTTTTACAAAAGTTAGACTTTTGTCAGCACATTAATGTACTAGTAAAAGTAATATTTTTCCCAGCGCGCATTTTTGCTGACAAAAGTCTAATTTTTACTAGCGCATTTAGCAGGAGTCATTTTGGCGAGTATTTTTTGTTTTTTTATCGACAAAAGTTTTAATGTCAATGCCAATTCGCCAACCCCTTTTACCAATGCAAAAGTGCGTTGGTAAAAATTTTATTTCTTGTAGTGTACCGAATCTCTCACTACTAATCGGTTCACATGTTTGAAGTCCAAATTCATGATGTCTTATAACACCTTTTAGTTTAAGGGAGATGTTAACAACATTTTAGGGTTCTATTACATAAATAATTAATTGTTTGTTAGTTGGTTAGTGAGTGTATAGCTGACTTATTTTTATTGTAATTTTATTTCTTCTTAGCTATAATAACTTCGTGATTATAAATAAAGTTATGAGCTAACTCAATTGGGTTAATGCTTTTTATTTCAAAAGATTATGTCTCTCTTTCATTTTTTTCTCTATTGTTTTCTAGCTAGCATACAATTCTAGTCTTTACCTCTTACAAGGCACCATGGTATTTTAGTATTTTTTTTTTTATCTGCATATATTCACGTACAATTAATAAAATTGAATCTCTGACTCCTTCCCCACAATTGGGTTAATGATTTTTTTTTTTTTTTTGTAAGGAGAGAAAACAACATGATAAATTATCCTACATTTTCAACGGGCTTATTAATTCGGAGAACTATTTAGGATGTTGGATGATTTTCTCTAATAATGATCAATTCCTTCCAATTTCATATAATGAATTCACGTGATAAAAATTATTTGATACAATTGAATATGAAACCCCAATATGATCATAATATATATGACAATCCAACCCATACATATCGAATCCTTATTTTTGAAAAATACTATATAACTTTAGAGTAAATTAAAATTATTATTGATCTTTTAACATAGCATCAAAAGGAGCATTGCCAGCACCAAGATTTTTAGCATATCTTTATAGAATAAATAATGAGACTTGATATTAAATTATAGCAATAACATCCTATAAAAGTGTTAAAACACTATAAATACTCTGTTAGCATTTCTCCATCAAAACTTATTAACGAAAGTATAAAAAATATCAAATTATCAGTATAGTACATTATATGCATAAAAAAATGATACAACTTTTGCAGGCCAGTCCTAAGGTATATGGGGTCTAAGGCGAAATTATATTTTGGGGCCCCTATATATATAGTTTAACTATTATAAAAATGATAGTTCTAGTGCTTAGTGTAATGGTAAAATTTTAAAAAACTCTTAAGAGGTCAAAGGTTCAATCCCTCATAACTCCACATTAAGTTGAGAATTAATCACATTACCTCTTACTTTAACGTAAGACCTTTTACTACTACACCAAACAACCCTGAACTTTTGTTGAGTATGCAACTTCACACGCACGCGTGGAATGTTATTCGTCGTTTATTATATATATTGTCCCACATAAAGATAATTTGTGTATACTTTCAAGATCACTTATGTATTGGTGTAGTGTTGTACTTTGGTTTTTTTAGTTTATAATATATATTTGTCAATTGTTTGTTGTGTAGCTTGTACGGCACATATATATAGTTTATTAGTAAGCCTAACTGAGATATTGGCATTGCATTGGTTGACATATAATGTTAATTATATATAGATAATATATAGGATAATTTACATCTATACACGTATTTTACAATTAAATTACACAAATAACTTTGCCCATTATAAAGTACCGTAATTTACCGGTTATAAGTTTGTTTTTTTCCTTTTTAACTTTTTTGCTGTTGGTTTGATTTTACTTAGCATATACATACATGTTGCATTCCTATTAATTTTTATTTTTTTTCTTTTATCTTTCACTTGTTTCTTTCTCTCTCTAACATTATCAATTTCTATTTCGTTTCTAATTTTAAAAATAATTTTTGATTACATTATTAATTTCAAAAATATTATCATTGTCATTTACTTGTTAACGTGATTATTTTAAAACGTAAAAAGTATGTATTTTTTTCAACTTTTTCAAAATTAAAGTCACTATTTAATTGCTTACCATATCAATTATATACTTATTAGTTACATTTCAACAATTTATAATTATAAAATTAAAATTTTTATAAACAAGTAACTAATTACTATTATGTTAATTTATAAATTAAAATATCATCAGTCTCCACTAAAAATCTTGATATCACAATATTTTTTATTGACATCGTAAACAACTGGATTTTTTTTTATCAATAAAAAAATACATATTAATAAAAGAATGAATCATTTTTATGTTATGTGGAAAAGTAACTTCATAGTTACTTCTAGCCTCTAAGTTTCACTGTCGGTATCATAAGCAACTAAATAGTTACTATTAATTATGGCGACGATGAGAAAATACATATTTTTCTTACACGTCAAAATGACCATACTGAAAAGTAGTTTTTTTTTTTCATTTAGTTAACCAAAAAGTAACCATATTTTTAAAATTATTTTTCTAACCATATCGTTGCTCATTTAAGTTAAAAAAAACATTATCGTGATTTACTCTTTAATGTGATTATTTTAAGATATGAGAACATATATATTTTTTTTATTATTTCAAAAAAAAAAAAAAACTATTGAGGTAGCCATGATACCAATCATATACTAATTGGTTACTATTATATTATATATTAAAGAAAACTTAATTTGTAATTAGTTTCTACTCTTTCTACAATAAAATAAATTTGAAGGTTACTCAAATGTATTTTAAATAATAAAATGTTATAATATTACATAAAAATAACTGACTTATTATTAAGATGCATACAAATAAGTTTTAGAAGAACAAAAAATGTATCTCAAATTATATACTGTTTAGTTACCATTCTACAACTTTTATTTAGTTAACAAATCAAATTTATTTTTAAAATTTAAAATACTTATATAATAATAAAAAAAATATGAGTGACTAAATGTATGTTACATAGTTTTATTTGAATATTATTATGAAGTATACTAAATAAAACTATTTCATATATATGCTTACTATTTTAAAAAAGTATAATAGCTTATTATATTATATGGCAAACTCATTAGTTTTGAAAATAAACTTTAAAGTTACCCAAATGTATTTTAAATAATAAGATAGCACAATATAACTTAAAAATAGCTATAGATTATTAAGATGTTTACAAATAAAATTTTAGAAGTAACCAAATTGTATCTCAAATTATATAATTTAAAAAAGAAGTTTTTTTTTTTTTAACATAAAAGTAACTAATTAATTTCTTGTCAGCATTATAAGTAACCAAAAGGTTACTTTTGAAAACCCGGGAAAATAATAAAAAAAACGGAATTTGGGATTAATTTCGTTTCAGGTATATTATTTTAAAATTAAGGTATTTTTTAATGACGTGGCAAGGTATTATTATAATTGAGATTTATTAAGGTATTTTTATAAATAATTTATATTTTAAGTATATTATTGAAAAAATCCCAAATATATATAGGCATATAGCCTCATAATAATTCGATGGTGAACTGTAAAGACTACTAAAGAGAGGCCAGTGACAAAACCTACGGTAATGTGATGATTGTGAGGATATAAATGAAATTCTAGTACAAATAGATAGCATAATTATGAGAGCCCCATATTTAGTACTATATATTGAATAGACTTCTATCTAGTAATTAAGTATAGCTTCTATTCTAGCTAGCTTAGCTAGGTATTATTACATAGCGAAATTACTAATTAATTTTCTTTTTAATAATTTATATACATTTAGATGATGTACTGTGTACGAAATAAATTCATAATATACGTGAGTTCGTACTCAGTTTACTGGATTTGTATATATTTATTTCCCATCCAACAGAATCATTTTCCATCAGTGTAATTGTTGTTCCATATATCGTTATCACATGGACTTGTTTGTTTAAACCAAACCTCACTTATTTAATGCTTTTGTACAAATCAGATTAATTAATCAAAGATATTATTAGATTAACTAGATTTTTTTTTTTTGTTTAAGTTTATGGTTCTACTGATTATATCTAGGAAACTAGAGTCACGCACAAATTATTATATATAGCATGGTCCATAAATGTGTACAAATGTACACTTGGAGCATAAAGGATCAATGGAATTTTCATTGGTGTGGTTCAGTAAACGATATAAAGTATTATTTATATAATATATATATAACAATTTCTCTTGTACTTGTATATATATAGGGACACGATTTTCTCTCGTGATATACTTTCACGGAATGTATTCCGTAGTATATTAGATGGGTCTCGGGTACGTTACCATTTTTTAAACTTAATTACCTCTAAATCAACCCCAGCTAGCCTTCAGATCAAATAACTCACCCATCTAACGGTTATCGTACATCACGAAATACATTCTGTGAAAATAGGAGACAATTGTGTCCCTATATATATACTTAATTGATGGAATGAGAAATTACACCTTTCACAAAAAAAAAAAAAAAATGAATAAAAGAATACAAAGCGTGATGATCATGGCATAAATATATATTTATATATATAAATGTGTCCTTTTGACTCTAGCTAGCTAAGAACATTCTTTTGTGTCTGCTTTTTTTTTTTCTTCTAACAAGTTATTTTTGTAAGAGTTAAATATTAAATCCTAAAGAAGTGAGAACAATATTTATTTGCAGCAAAATACATACACATTTATCGATCAACTGTCTTGATTAATACTTTGAACTGTACAGTCAAACATATAGACATTAATAATTACGTACAAACTTACAAGTCAAATAAAATTTCATATTAATTAATTAATTAATAATCATCTTTATATAGTAATTAAAAATATATACTATTATTTATTGAATAATTAAAAATTAACTTGATGAACAAAAAAAAACGACCCGGGCATTTATGATGTGTGAAATAAATGATAACATAAATTAAAAAGACATAATGAATAAGGCAATGAAACAAATAGAAATAAAATCAGAAAAGAGTAAAGATGTAAAGACAAGATGATTGTAGATTATCATCTCATCACATGGTGAGTGTCTCCTATTTTAGAGCAACAACTCCCCCATATCTGTTTATCGATGCCTTCTCTCTTGTCCCCTTATCTAAAAAAAACCCTAATAGCTATATATAGTTTCACTTTTCTATTAACCCTTCTTTTTTATTTTCACCTTCCCAGGCCCCATCATTCCTGTCTAAATATCCATATACGTACTTACGAATAAAAATCACTCCTATAGGGCTACGCCTAGCTAGCTAGGTCTTTATACTTTATCATATGTTGACTTTTCGTAGCTCTAGCAGGTTGGTTGGGCACACCAACTTGGCTTGGTTAGCTCTCTCTGTCCACCTTACAAGCAACATGAATGTATATATTTTACCATATCCAGTTGATGTGTTGATTTTTAATTGGTTAATGTTAAGAAGTCCTATACTGATAATTATTAAATACAGGTCTGGACCGCTAAGCTAATTATCAAATGAGAGAAAAAAAGTTCATTTATTACAAGTCCGAGGAGAGGTTCTACCTCAAAAACATATAGTAATTTTAAGCGTAGTTCCTTAATTATCAATATGAGAAATACTATGTTTTAACAATAATATTGTATGTGAGAATATATATAATACTATATATAAATTATATTGGATATTTTTTTAATTGCCAAATTGTAGAGTAAATTTTTCAATAACTTTTACATGTTGATCCCATTTAAAAAAAAACGTTGCGTACGTGGCTCATGTTTCTTCTAGTTTTTAAATACTCTCCTAGCTATTAATTGGTTTATTTTCAAAACTATTGTTTCTCTGAAAATATTCTTTTATACTTTATCCTCCAAGCTTTTTTCTTTGATATATATTATTATTATTATTTTACCATTAATAATCGTCGGATCAATATGCATGAAGTATATATATACTCCAATATATGTCATGATATGTCTCCCTCGTGGAGGTACTAATTCTACTTTCACACATGGCTTAGGTCAAGCAATATGTACATTATACACACATACACATATATATATAAATTAATTTTCATTGTATTAGGTCTGATGAGTTAACACATTCTCCCATTATTTAGTACCCCTTGAGAGGTCGACAATATATGGGGCCCATTAATTTCATGATGTGGGTGAGTATACCAAACAAATACTAGCTAGTTCAAAAATTTGCAATAATAATTAAAGAAGAGGAACAAAAAGAAAGATATGGATGACACTCGATCTAAAAGAGACATAAAACATAAAACTATATAGGTTAAACTATTATATATAATGTGTCGTGGTTTGTTCTGTGTGCTTAATTTGAAGATATATACAAAATAATATATATATATATATTATATGCAAATGCAAATAGATATATATACTTTGAAAGAAAGATAAAAAGAAAATATCGTATCTCATCATCAATGGTGTGTATATATAGGAGGGAATATATTAAGAAAATCTAGTTGTTCCCATGCAATCTACACACAAAGTCGTGCTTATGTTGGAGAGTAGGAACACTTGGCAATAAATTATTGGCCCACGTTATATATAATATAGATACATATAAATATTAATTTGTATATGTATATGGGCTCCACACACACACTCATCATTAGTACATGACTCGACACGAAGGACTGAAGAAGATGTGTGTTGTAATTTACATATATATAGTTGGGTTTGGTTTGGGACTTTGAGATCGATGCACAACTTTTCACAAAAGCTATGTTTTATATATATTATTTACTGCATGGGCGGTTTTGATATGTTTATATATATGAATTATATTAGCAATGATATTACTAGTATCTTCTCTTCCATGATTCTTTCACGATGAATTTGTTCTCTCATATCTATATCAATAAATACTGTCCAATAATGCAATGTATAATTTAATTCTGTTTGCATTTCTTTTTTTTTAAAAAAAAAAAAAACAAAATGAAAACCATGCAAGTTGGGATAAAGAAAAAAGAAAAAGAGAAAGGCATATATACCATCTGAATGGGAGGTTGAAGAATCTATCTTTAGAGCCCATAAGTGAAGAGTCTAGATTGGAAAAAATCCACTATAACGCCCACATGATATATCCAACCAAATTTATTTTATATATATGAAATGTGGTTATGTAATAGAATTTTTAGTTTAAGGATTTTTATTTTTTTTTTCTTTTTTACATTAATTTTAACATAATATTCCAATTACATAACAAATATTTTTTATAAATTTTATAATATTATTATATATATATTTAAAATAAAAAATTATATAGATATTTTATATTAAAAAATTTAATTGAATTATATATATTTAAAAATAAAAATTACATCTATATATAAAATATATATATTTAATTTCATGATAACTTTTTGTTTTAAAAATGATTAATGATATATATGCTTCGAATAATTTGTACACTTTATTATAATCACACTCTCCTAACTACAAATTAAGAATATTGTATCTATATCATTATTTTTTTTAAAATATATGTTTAAACATAATATACAAAATGTATTTTAAAAGTAATTAATTCTCTAATCAAACTTAAATTATTTGTTAAAATATTTTTTTTTAATATAATCCTTATATATAGAGAGAGATCAATATAAAATATGTATAAAATACGTATAACACTGAAATTTATTTTATTATTGTATATATAAAATATATATAATCACATCTAAAGAGCACACACCAATGTAGCTGCAATAGCTAAAAAAATTCAAAAATCAAAATCTCAAAAAAAATAAAATACATTACCTAATTAAAAAAAAATTAAACGTACATGTATTGCACTTAACATCACTTAATTAAACCTAATTAAAAAGAAAACTAATTATATGTGCATTGCACGTAACATCAACCTAATACATATCAAATGTGGCTATATATAATAGAAAGTACTATTTTCTTAAAATATATATATATATATATTACATTTCAAATTTAAACTCACTTCACATGTCTCTTTCTTATCTTTTATCTTATATTAAATGTGGTTGTTGAACCAAAAAATTCACTGTATAAAACTTTTTGAAATATTTAAGCTAATCTAAGAAAATTCTCCACAATAAACTTGGAAAGTATATAATCAAAAAAACAGGGGTAGTCAAACCATACAAGGGGGCGAGCAGACACAATGAGGAGCCAAGGCAGTTGACGAGCTCCCCATGCAAGGAGCTCCTCGTACGCACCAACGAGAGCTTCCCGCTCCCTTCTTTCTTGTGCGCACCAGTAGGAGCTCCCCTGTCCCCCTCTCCTCGCATGCCCAACGAGAACTCCCTGCTCCCTCTCTCCTCTTGCACGTCGAATGGGAGGTCCCCGCTCCCTCATGATCTCTCTAACTCTCTATCACTATCTCTCTATTCCCTCACTCAATCACTCTCCTTCACTCTCCTCATTTAGACAAGGAGACTCACATGGGCCTAACACTTAGCCAAGTTTTTTAAGTGTTAGCTTCACATCATGAATGCGAGCTATAAACGGAGGGATGCCAAGAAATGAAAAATAAAAGATAAAGTCATTAAAGTATGCATACCTCTAA
Source organism: Cannabis sativa (assembly GCF_029168945.1). NCBI lineage: Eukaryota > Viridiplantae > Streptophyta > Magnoliopsida > Rosales > Cannabaceae > Cannabis > Cannabis sativa. The sequence continues at coordinate 68,595,760 of NC_083601.1, forward strand.
TGAAGAATTGGTTGTACGATAAGTACAAGTAGTGGAGACACAATTTATCTCACTCGAGGTACTAATTGACACCCGATCATTACTTCTCCACTATCCATTTGACATGCTGATCTTCATGGTACAAAAAGAATTCTATCCCCTAACTTTTGGGACCACGTGTCTTTTAGAGCTTGATCAATAGCTCAAGTATAAATACATTTGAAATATTGTAAAGGGGCTAAAAATTCTTGAGAACAAGAGCTTCTAACCTAATAATACAAGATATTCGTTTTTACCATTGTTGATCTACGAATTTTTCTTAAGTTTCATTGTTACTTCATCTACTTTCTTAATCTCCTATATACATACATTGAGTTTCTAGTCACTAAGATCGTTAACGAATTCTCACTTTCAATAGTTTGGCGCTGTTTGTTGGAAAGACAAGTCCATATCTACACCTTTTCTTGTGTATTAACCAACCACCATGCGTCGACGTTTGCAACATCTCCAAGAAAATGGAGTTCACTTGACAACCAACTGCTGACCATCATGAGAGAACTTCCACCTCCCGTTGGTGAAGAAGACCAAAGGGAGAATAACCAAAGCGTGAACCACCAAAATAATGCTCAAAACGAGGCCCCAACACAACATGACTTTTGATAGCTAACCCCGTCAATGGAAGCATTCAACCACTAACAAGGACATCTTTGGAGCGACACCCTTCACCATTTGTACCACATGAGCCTGACACTTCAAGATGTAGGACCGAGGAAGTAGAAGCGAGTGTACTCGGTAACCTCAAGCTCCCAAAATCACCACTATGAAGAGGAGATAAACGACTTCCGCTGGAAGAATGAATGACTTGAAACTACGGTGGCTGTCATGCAAAAATTGTTGAGTGGCATACTCAAAGGCAAAACTCAAACATCAAATTTTTGGTATGAAAGCTACCGGTGGAAGAATGGGGTCCCAACCACATATGTTGTTGGAGGAGACTCCATGTCATCCACTAATAGCACCCCAGAAGGTCAAGGAGGAAAGGGCCCACCGCGAGACAAAAATCATATGGTTCAGTCGAGACAACTCAAGCCTACCCACCATGAGAAAATTGCATTGAGGAAAACACTCCATTACCTTATAGAGAGACTTCACCCAAAGGGTCTCGTTCTAGGGGTACCTTGCCTATGATCCCCTCCCAAGAGAAAAGAAAATGTAAGGCCTTATCCTTTAGCCTCGGTGGGAAGCCACGTGTTAATAGGACAAGAGCAATACCTTTTGCAGGCCCTATTGTTGCTAAATTTATAATCACTACGCAAGTATACGCAATCAAGTAGTAAACTCACACAGGTGAGGTCGAACCACAGGGAATTGGACTAATTACTACTAAATTATACTATTGATTCTATCTGGTAAAAGAATACTCTTTATGAATTAAATAAAACAATTCAGAAAATTAAAACTAACAAAAGGAAGATTAATCAAGATAAGAAAATAGGGAGACGAATCCTGTTGTTAAGTTACCAATGTTAATGTTTAAATGCTATCCTTCTCTTGAAGTGAATGACAGATTATGAATTAACCTAGCTCTTTTCAGATCTTCTAGGTTCTAAATCTCATGCTCTCTAATTAATCTCTTAATTAAACTAACATGAAATCAGCATTAAGCAATAATCTAAATGTCACAAAGGCTATGTAAATACTTTCGTTTCACATCAAAACCTAGACTATCCAATTTTAGCATTCTCAATTCTCACTTTTCAGATTTTGAATTGAGATCGTAAAACATGTAAAAGGTGATCAATCTTGCACATGGAAATTAAACACAAATATGAATAGCATTCACAATCAAGATGGAGGAATGGCAATTAATCATTAACTAGGAAAAACTTAAACAACATTCATCATTCTCCCTAAATAGGAGTTTAGTTCAAAACATCCATAATCAAATCCATAATTAACATTGAAATAGAAAAGAACATAGAAAAATTAAAGAGAAGAGAAAGAACTAGTTGAAGCAATTGATCCGGGTCGCCACAAGCCGCTCTTCTAGCCTCCTCCTTTGTTTCTAGGGTTCCAATTCTGAATAATCCCTAATTTTCACGAAACCTTGCTATTTAAACCAATTCTCATTTTTAAAATTCGTGAAATTACGAAACTGCCCAAAAATCCCGTCACTGGGTGCCCATCGCGATCAGCCCCGCCGCGGCCCCGATCTTGATTTAGTCTCAAAATTCTCTCTGCTGTTCCGATCGCGGCCGGCAAAGCCCCGATCGCGGCGGGGTGCGGTCGAATTCTTGGAGATGTCTCGCCAAGTCCGTCGCGATCGGCAAATTCCTAGTCGCGACTGGAACTGGCAGCGACACAAATTTTGGATTTTCTTCTCGATTCTTTCGCCATTTCGCCTCAATTCTTGTACATACTTTCTTTAAATGCCCGAGGACCTGAAACAAGAGAATCAAGCGTAATATAGCCCTAAAACTAGAAACAAAGAGTGAAAACTAACCGAAATATGACCCGAATCTTGGACTAATTTTAGCCTAACAAATTCCCCCAAACTAGACTCTTACTCGCCCTCGAGTAAGATAAAAAAAACTAACCATTAACTACTAACTACGCTATCAGATAATCATAATACTACTGCCTCATGTGTTGTTCTCTTCCATTGCGCAAACTAGAATTTCAATTCTACCAACTCTAACAATTAATTTAGATTCTCAGTTTATAACACTATGTATATCTGCAGAAATTTATTCAAATGTGAAACATTGTTATAAAAGCTTTACTCTTTCCAACAGTTCCATAGCCCGATAACTCATAAGCTTGCATACTTACCTTTCTCCACTAATGTTGACAGTATTCTTTGGAATCATTAGGTCTTTTCAAGGCTTTAGGTATTATGGCTCAGATATTCAGGGATAGGCAAAAGACAATTTTTGGCTCAAGATATCATAAGCACACAAACAGAACCCACAAGCTTCTTACTTTTCTTTTTCTAAGATCCCATAATATTCCCGAATTTACCAAGATTGATAGAAGACATCTCTATTATTTTTCAACATCACTGAAAAAAAATTTTCTCTTTTTTTTCACACATATTTTTACTTTTTATTGTGTTTTTTTTTCATCATATTCCATTTTGTCTTTTTTCTCAATCTTACAAGTTTTTTTTTTCACTCTCACTATTTCCTCACACTAAATGTTTCTCCTCCCCCAAACTAATTATGTAGCTTATGATATCATGGATAACAGGGTGAAGAAAAAAAAATTAATAGTGTGGTTGCAATTTTTCAAATCGATGGGTGAAAAACATAACAGGTTTAGGCTCAAAAGGTTAACTAGGGATACACATTATTACGGTAGGCTTGAAAGGCTCAAACTATCCAACAAATGCCTAAGTCATATTCCAATTGAACACTATCAAGGATTTCGTCTCAAGAGAATAAGCATGCAAGTTCTAAACTATCTTGTCAATCTTACCACAAACCATAGTAAAACAATTATAACAATTTTCACAAATTGAATATTAGCAGATAAACACATGTTTCTAAGCATCCAAACTAATCCAAAGAGTTAACAGAATCAAGCACACAGTTATTTTACAATTTCAGAACACATCACACTAATCAGCAGTATACAACTATCGTCAAGCTTATTGCCATTCCTTAACTAAAACAGAAAATTAAAATGCAGAAATTAAAGTGCAGAATTTTAAAAATTTTAAGTCGCTCCCCCCAAACTAAATATGACATTGTCCCCAATGTTCTATTATACTCAAGGTGAGAAGGACTTACCTGAACCCCCATCAGAAGGGGTTGGGCGGTGGTGGCTGATCATAAGGCTGAAAACGCGGAGGATATGCCAAGTAGTTCGGGTCCTCGACCCCAAGACTCCACGAATCAATTAAATGATTAAACTGCCTCACTTGATTCTCATCAAATTCACTTCTTTGCACCATGTAACTCTGGATATGATTGTTTTGCTGGATGATGTAGTTGAGTTGAGCATGGATATGTTGCATCCCCGCATCAAGAGGAGTGGATGTGGGAACCGCTTGAGGCATTTCTTCATTTGGATTGTCCTCTTCCTCGGGGATATGAACTTCTGGCTGTTGGTTACGACGAGGAGGAGGCGGTTGACCATATGGATGAGGGGGCTTTAGGTTGCGCACCATTGTCCAATCAATATTCCGTTGTGGTTGTACTTGATTATCATAAGGATATTGTGGCACACCATTCGCAACACACAACTCAGTGATAATTCCTGCTAGGCCAATTCCTGTATGTGCAGTGGCTTTGACCATGTTATCGAAACTCTGCAAAATTATACCTCCAACTGGCACATGGATTCCCTTCATTATTGCATGAACAATTCGGAGTCTATCCAACGGAAAATCCGACAAATGCTTACTAGGCATAAGCCTAGCACTTACAAAAAAATCCAAGCGCGAGCCACTTGGTTCAGTTCACATCGATAAAGCTTTTGGGGCTCTTCATCTACCTCATGCAATCTCAACCCCGGAAAGCCAACTGTTTCCGCCAATTCCACAGGGTCAAACTTTGTTTTCATAAATTGTGTATATGTTGCCTCCATAAGCATTTCTTCCTCTCTTGGCATGCCAAACATTTGATGGATGGTGTTAATGTTTACTCGCACAGTTGTTTTGCGTACCCTTACCCTTTCATTTTGTGCTTCAGGCCAATTGGCTAAAAATTCAAGAGCCAGAGTCTGATTGATTCTTTCTGAAATATTCACTAACTGTGCCCAGTGGCGATTCTGAATCTGTTGCCTCATGGTCTCGAATAATGGATTATTCGGGATGGGATTGTCATCATATTCAATACCACGATCCATAATGAAGACTCTCTTTTGCAGTTCAAAGTATCTTTCTTGCGCTTTCAAACTCACAAATCTATCTTTCTCATAATTGGCCTTTGACGCCGGTGTTGGCGGTTTCGATGATGACGCACCCGATTGCCCCGTTCTAGTACGCTTAGAACCCATAACACACTTCAAAGTCACCACACAAAATTTTTTTTTTTTTTTCGGGAAAAATTCGGCAGCACTTCCCCTTAATTTCTTCACTTTCCAAAAATCACAAAAGTTCCACAATAATCCCACAATAACAATATTTCACAAATATTCAACAATTTCTCCAAAATAAATCCACAATCTCCAAATACTCTAGATAATTATGCAAACTTTCGGAAAACTCACTTAACTAATCAAATTTGTGACAAGAAAAAGACTTACTAAGCGAGAATGCCGTTCATCCACCACCATTGTTGCACATCCATGGAGAACTCAAGGTTGAAGATGATGAATAGTGAAAAATTCGGATTTGGGTGAAAAAGTGGTATTTGTGGTGTGATTTTTGAAGAAAATAGAAGATTTATGAGAGAAATTTGTGTTTTTGGTGTTTTGGATGGAAGATTTGAAGAGAATGAGAAGAAATTTGAGGATTAATGGTGGAATGAGGTTGAATAGGCTGAGAAAAGGTGAAAATCGGGTTGGGGTTGAAATTAGGTTAAATGGTGAAATTGGGTGAAATTGGGTTTTTTTAAAGCTGAAATTCGTGGTCCAGTCGCGACTGGCCATAAGCCCCGTCGCGACTAGAGTTGGCAGGGGAATTTCGTAGTACCCAGTAGTCGCGACTGGCAATTCCTTAATCGCGACTACTGGAGCTTGCTTTTTTTTTTTTTCACGCAGAAGACCAGTCGCGACTGGGATTACTCCCGTCGCGACTACTGTAGCCATGGTCCCTTTTGCATTTTTTTTTTCAGTAACGAAAAAGAATGAACAACAAGAAAAATAACAGTAAACTTAAAAAAGAGTTCAACTAAATCAAAAGAACACTTGGGTTGCCTCCCAATTAGCGCTAACTTTATCGTCGCTCAGCTAGACGTTGATCGAGATCTTCAAAGTGGCGCCAGAATCATGGCGGACTTGGTTTGATCAAATTGACCTCCCAAGTAGAGCTTTAATCGCTGTCCATTCACTTTGAAAGTATTAGGACTTTCACCTTTTAGTTCCACTGCTCGTGTAGGAAACACTTTGATCACCGTAAATGGCCCTGACCACCTTGACTTTAATTTACCAGGAAACAACTTTAGTCTTGAGTTGAAGAGTAGAACTTGTTGACCAGGTTGAAACTCCTTTCTGACTAGATTTCGGTCATGCCATCTCTTAGTTATTTCCTTGTAAATCTTGGCGTTTTCATAAGCTTCATTTCGAAATTCTTCCAACTCATCCAACTGTAGTAGTCTTTTCTACCCAGCAGCTTTTAAGTCCATGTTTAGAGTTCTCATTGCCCAATAAGCTTTGTGTTCTAACTCCACCGGTAAATGACACGCCTTTCCAAACACCAGCCGATATGGTGACATCCCGATTGGCATTTTGAACGCTGTTCTGTAGGCCCACAATGCGTCATCCAACTTTCTTGACCAATCTTTCCTTGATCTTTGCACCGTTTTCTCCAGAATCATCTTTATTTCCCGGTTAGAAATCTCAGCTTGGCCATTACTTTGCGGATGATAGGGGAGGGCAGTTCGATGACGAACACCATACTTTGAAAGGAGTGCTTGACCTGCTTGTTGCGGAAATGACTCCCTTCATCGCTTATGATCGCTCGGGGAGTACCAAACCGTGTGAATATATTCTTCGAAGGAACCGAAGAACTCGTTTTTCCATCATTAGCCGGTGTTCTTGCAATTTCTACCCATTTTGATACATAATCCACAGCTAGTAAAATGTATAGGTTGCTAAACGATGAAGGAAAAGGACCCATAAAGTCTATCCCCCATACATCAAACAACTCTACTTCCAAGATTCCTGTCAAAGGCATTTCGTTTCTCCTTGAGATGTTTCCTGTACGCTGACAACGATCACATGCCTTCACAAAAGTACTAGCATCTTTGAAAAGCGTTGGCCAAAAGAACCCGCTTTGCAACACTTTGGCAGCTGTTCTAGTTCCACTGAAGTGTCCCCCACATGGTAAAGCATGACAGTGATTAAGAATAGAGTACATCTCCTCTTCAGGCACACACCTTCTTATTATCTGATCTGCACAGTGCTTGTAGAGGATTGGCTCTTCCCAGTAGTAATGTTTTACCTCGGAAAAGAATTTCTTTAATTGTTGGCGAGATAGCTCAGGAGGAGTGATATTAGCAGCTAAGTAGTTAACATAATCAGCATACCATGGTACCATAAGACATTCCCTCACACTAAAGAGTTGTTCATCGGGAAATTGTTCATTTATTTGTACCTCTTTCGTATTCGACTTTCTTCCGCTCTAGTCTTGACAAGTGATGTTGCCACCAAGTTCTCGGTACCCTTCTTGTCTTTTATGTCTAGATCAAATTCTTGCAAGAGAAGAACCCATCGAATCGGCCGTGGTTTGGCATCCTTCTTAGTCATCAAGTATTTGATTCTTTGAATGATCCGTATAAACTATCACTTTATTGCCAATCAAGTAGGGTCGAAATTTGTCACATGCAAACACTATAGCCAAACATCTCTTTTTTTCGTAGTAGCGTAGTTTAGTTGGGCATCATTCAAGGTTTTGCTTGCATAATAAATGGTTCGAATACCTTGTCAACCCGTTGTCCCAAACCGCTCCAATAGCATAATCACTTGCATCGCACATGATTTCAAAAGGTAATTCCGAGTTGGTGTAGTCACGATCGGTGCTGAGATTAACTTCTCCTTGAGAATTTGGAATGCTTCAAGACAATCTTTCCCAAATTCAAAAGGTACTCCACTAGCAAGAAGATTGGATAGCGGTTTGGCCACCTTGGAGAAATCTTTGATAAATCTTTTATAAAACCCGGCATGACCCAAGAAGCTTCGAACTCCCTTAACCGAAGCTTGGAGGAGGCAAGTTCTCAATTGTAGATACTTTGGCTCTGTCAACCTCAATACCTTCTTTTGAGATTTTATGTCCCGGCACTATTCCTTCGTAACCATGAAATGGCACTTTTCCCCGATTCGGCACCAAATTCGTAGTCTTCACATCTTGCTAAAACCAATTCCAAGTTGCTCGGACATTGGTTAAACGATGAGCCAAACACCGAAAAATCATCCATGAACACCTCGATGCACTTTTCTATTAAATGCGAAAATATAGCCATCATACACCTGCGAAATGTTCGGAGCATTACATGACCCAAATGGCATTCGTCGAAAAGCAAAAGTACCATATGGACATGTGAATGTTGTTTTCTCTTGATCCTCCCTAAGCTATAGCTATTTGGTGATACCACGAGTACCCATCAAGGAAACAATAGTACTCTTGTCCTCGCCAACTTGTCTAACATCCGATCAATGAATGGGAGTGGAAAGTGATCTTTTCTTGTGGCCTTGTTGAGTTTTCGGTAGTCAATGCAAATTCTCCATCCCGTGATGACGGTTCCGGTTGGGATGAGTTCATTCTTCTCATTCTTTACCACCGTCATCCCTCCTTTCTTTGGAACAACTTGGACTCGGGCTCACCCATTTCTTGTCCCCGAAATAGGATACGCTACCCCGCATCTAACCACTTCAAGACTTCTTTTCTGACAACCTCCTTCATTGGTGGATTTAATCTACGTTGTGCATCAATGGTTGGCTTCACTCCTTCCTCCATTAAGATTCTATGCATTACAGTTGAAGGGATGATCCCTTTAATATCTGCTAAAGTCCATCCAATGGCTTTTGTATGCTTCCTTAGAACCCGTAATAGCTTATCTCGTCTCTACGTAAGATAGGGAAGAAGCCACAATAACAGGAAGTGTCTTATTTTCTCCCAAATATTCATACCTGAGATGCTCTGGTAGGACTTTTAACTCTAGTTAAGGAGGCTTTTCAGTAGATGGGGTAGGCCTTGTTGGTATGACTCCTAACTCTTCATAATATTTTCTATTCAGCGGTCCATAAGAATCGAGCCACAAAGCATACTCATAAGCTTCCTTACCGTCTTGTTCCACCACCTCTTCTTGTACCAAAGTCGATTAAGAGGATCTTCGCATGCGTCTTTGTCTCCACCAACTGGTCCACCACATCAATTGCAAAACTTGTCACTAGCCGTAGGATAGGTCATTGCTTTGAGCACATTAAATACAACTTCATCTCCTTGTACCCTTAGCTTTAACTCTCCTTTCGAACATCAATTAGTGCTTTCCGTCGCCAAGAAAGGTCTCCCCAGGATGATAGGAACATTACTATCTTCTTCCATATCCAGAACAATGAAATCAGCTGGAAAGATGAACTTGTCCACCTTTACTAACACATCCTCAATGACTCCTCTAGGGTGAGCTAGCGATCGATCTGCCAATTGAAGAGTTACAGTAGTTGGCTTTGCTTCACCTAGCTGCAATCTTTTAAACACTGACAAAGGCATTAAGTTTATACTGGCTCGCAAATCACATAGTGCATTTATTCCTTCAATTTTACCAATAGTACAAGGAATAGTGAAGCTCCCTGGATCTCTTAGTTTTGGAGGGAGTTTCTTCTGTAGAATAGCGCTACACTCTTCAGTTAGAGCCACTGTCTCATAGTCTTCCATCTTCCTCTTCTTTGACAAAATTTCCTTCATAAACTTCACATAACTTGGCATCTGCTCTAGAGCTTCAGCAAAAGGAATGTTAATGTGAAGTCTTTTGAAGACTTCTAGAAACTTGGTGAACTGCTTGTCTAAGCTTGACTTTACGAGCCTACGAGGATAGGGTATTTTTACATGATGATCAATACTAATCGGTGGAAGCGTGGTGGTGGTCTTTGGGGCATCGGTAGCCTTCTCTGCTGTTGGTGTTGGTGTTTGCACTGGCTGAGCATTTATTTCTTCGTCTTCCTCAATTGGTTGTGGTAACTTGGGCCCATCATACTTCTTACCGCTCCTCAGGGTAATTGCCTTGCAATTTTCTTTGGGATTGACTTCAGTTGTGCTAGGCAAATTCCCTTGAGGGCGGGTTGCTACCTGAGTTGCTAGCTGGCCCATCGAGTCTCGGGTCTTTAATTGAAGATCTAGTTTCAGTCATAAATTGGAGCGATGAAATCGTCTGCAAACTAGAACTTCCACCGAGAGGTTTGTAGGCGGATTAAACCGTTGGTTCGATTTCTTTGTTGATAGAACCCACTATTTCTTCGGTTGTTACCACAGTTGAACCCATAATTGTTGTTGTTGTTGTGAAAAATTCCCAATGGCTTTAGCTTCATCCATTGGCAAATCATCCACATGCATGACACTCGAAAAGTGATGACTTCCTCCACATAACTCACAAACAATTTGGGCTTGTTTAGCTTGCCCTGCAATGATTTTAGTCAATGCCTCAACCTGAGCTGTTAACTTTGTGATGGCATCAACTTCTAACACACCAGCTACCTTCTTAGATTGACTCCTTTCAGTTGGCCACTGCTGATTGTTTAGAGCCATCTCCTCCAATAGATCATACGCTTCATTAGCACTCTTTCTCATAAAAGCTCCGCCATTGCCGCATCTATTAAAGTTCTAGTATTACCAACTGCCGTTATAAAAGTTGTGAACCGGCATCCACTTCTCTATACCATGATGAGGACACCTCCACGATCGTATCTTTAAACCTCTCCCAAGCCTCATGGAGAGATTCATTATCTTGTTGGCGAATTATTGATTTCTCCTCTCGGCCTTTGCGTACTTAGGCCCGGAGGAAAGAACTTTGACAAGAATTTTGTTGCCAGATCATTCCATGTAGCAATAGAATTAGGTGGCAAAGAATTCAACCAACTCTTGGCTCGTTCTCTGAGCGAGAATGGAAACAACCTCAGTCGAATGGCATCATCGCTAACTCCATTAACTTTAAAAGTTTCACAAAGTTCCATGAAGTTAGAGAGATGCAAATTAGGATCTTCAGAAGGGAGACCACCAAACCGGGCGAAGGCGCACCATTTGAAGGATGGCAGGCTTAATCTCGAAATTGTTTGCATCCACTGCCGGTGGCCTGATACATGACTGCACTCCCGTCAGAGTAGGGAGAATGTAATCTCTCAAGCTACGGCCATTAGCTTGATCTTCCACGGCACCTCCATTATTACCGTTATTACCCCCATTGTTCCCAACATTATTGTTCACATTGGCAGCCATGATTTCTGATGTTTCAGCGGTTGCTGAAACTCTTTCTTGCCTTTTGTTCTTTCGATTCCTCCTGCAAGTTTTCTCGATTTCAGGATCAACTGGTAATATGACTGCTTGTCCTTGACGGCGCATACACTTAGGATTCCTGAAATAAATCAAGAAGATATTGCAAGAAAAAGGTTAGAAAATCAGCAAGAGAAAAAAAAAATATACCAAAGTAGAAGTTAGTATAATTTTATGTAATATCAATCTTTATACAATTTCCCGGCAACGGCGCCAAAAACTTGTTGCTAAATTTATAATCACTACGCAAGTATACGCAATCAAGTAGTAAACTCACACAGGTGAGGTCGAACCACAGGGAATTGGACTAATTACTACTAAATTATACTATTGATTCTATCTGGTAAAAGAATACTCTTTATGAATTAAATAAAACAATTCAGAAAATTAAAACTAACAAAAGGAAGATTAATCAAGATAAGAAAATAGGGAGACGAATCTTGTTGTTAAGTTACCAATGTTAATGTTTAAATGCTATCCTTCTCTTGAAGTGAATGACAGATTATGAATTAACCTAGCTCTTTTCAGATCTTCTAGGTTCTAAATCTCATGCTCTCTAATTAATCTCTTAATTAAACTAACATGAAATCAGCATTAAGCAATAATCTAAATGTCACAAAGGCTATGTAAATACTTTCGTTTCACATCAAAACCTAGACTATCCAATTTTAGCATTCTCAATTCTCACTTTTCAGATTTTGAATTGAGATCATAAAACATGTAAAAGGTGATCAATCTTGCACATGGAAATTAAACACAAATATGAATAGCATTCACAATCAAGATGGAGGAATGGCAATTAATCATTAACTAGGAAAAACTTAAACAACATTCATCATTCTCCCTAAATAGGAGTTTAGTTCAAAACATCCATAATCAAATCCATAATTAACATTGAAATAGAAAAGAACATAGAAAAATTAAAGAGAAGAGAAAGAACTAGTTGAAGCAATTGATCCGGGTCGCCACAAGCCGCTCTTCTAGCCTCCTCCTTTGTTTCTAGGGTTCCAATTCTGAATAATCCCTAATTTTCACGAAACCTTGCTATTTAAACCAATTCTCATTTTTAAAATTCATAAAATTACGAAACTGCCCAAAAATCCCGTCACTGGGTGCCCGTCGCGACTGGCAAAGCCCCGATGTGGCCCAGGTTAACGATTTAGTCTCAAAATTCTCTGCACGTTCGGTCGCCGCGATCAGTGCCCCGCCGCGAGCGGGTGCGGTCCGAATTCTTGGAGATGTCTCTGCCAAGTCCCGTCGCGATCGGGCAAATTCCTAGTCGCGATCGGAAGGCAGCGACGACACAAATTTTGGATTTTCTTCTCGATTCTTTCGCCATTTCGCCTCAATTCTTGTACATACTTTCTTTAAATGCCCGAGGACCTGAAACAAGAGAATCAAGCGTAATATAGCCCTAAAACTAGAAACAAAGAGTGAAAACTAACCGAAATATGACCCGAATCTTGGACTAATTTTAGCCTAACACCTATGCAAACCATAAAGAGGACCTAAGCTCCACTCACTAACTCCCGAGAAAGGATTAGTGAAAGGATGAAGGAGCTGAAAGTGGATATGCGAGATCTACGTTGAAAGATAGATACCGCCTCGAAGGGATGCTTGGATGATGATGAGTTTGATGAAGAAACCCCGTACTCAAGGGAGATTCAAGTTCAAGAAACCATGAGGGTCACCTTTCTCTACAAGCATCAATGTGTTTCCCTTGCCTACCAAGTTTAATATGCCTACAAGGAATTACACAGGGAAAGAAGATCCCTTGGCTCACTTTAATTATTTTAAAATCCAGATGGATTTTGAAATCTAGGGAAAGAAGATCCATTGTTGGATGTTCCTGGCAACCTTGTCTGAAACCGCACAATAGTGGTTTTTCAAACTAGCTACCGAAAGGTTTGATTCGTGGAACTCTTTCACAAGAGAGTTATACACACAATTCTTGTCTTCCCAAAAAACGCCTTATATACTAGAGGACTTAGTGGAGGTCAAACAAAGGCCAGGGGAACCTCTGAAAGACTATTTCCAAAGACTATCTCAATCATTTCCCCATCTTCTTCCATCTCGCATGATCTTGGTACTACTAGTTTTTTAATGGGAACCAAGTTGAGGTCATTATAATCAGATTGGGACGGTAGTTTAACCAATGAGTTTCCATCAAAATTTTGTTCTCTTAAAATTTATTCAATTTTAAAATAATTGAATTTTCCTAAGTTTTTTCAAACTTTTTCTAAGTACTTGACCATTTTCATTCCCTTTGCTTAGTATTCTCTGAGGACCTGATTCACAATCAGTTGCAAATCACTTAGGCAATATGAATTTCCTTGACATTAACTAATTCTGCTACTCTCAAACCTGCAAGAAGTTCTTTGTATTCAGCCTTGTTTAAAGCACGGAATTGAAACTTTAAGGCATAGTGAAACCTAAAGTCCTCTGGTGAAACCAATATTATACCTGCCCTGAGCCACAATCATTTGAGGAATCATCCACAATTAACTTCCAGATGCCTTGATCAGGAGGTTCACTTATGTTCTTATCGATATCTATCCCTTCAATTAGAAAATTTAATAATGCTTGATTTTTGATGGCTGCTCACGGGTTATAAGTTATATCAAATTGTCCTAATTTAATTGACCACTTTATGAGTCGTCCTGAGGCATCGAGTTTTAACAAAACTGGCCTTAAGGGATGATTAGTTAACACACGAATAGGATGTGCTTGAAAATATGGTCTTAATTTTCTTAAGGCATGAATAAGACTCAATGCGAGTTTTTCAAGAGGCATATACCTTGTTTCTGCCCCCAATTAACATTTTCTCTCATAGTATAGTGGTAATTAGGCCTTTTCCTTTTCTCGCACTAGTGTTGCACTTATTGCATGCTCCAAGATTGATAAATACAGATATAAAGTTTCACCTGTTATTGGTTTCGAAAGTACTGGCGATGTGGAGAGATGTTCTTTTATCTCCTGGAATGCCTTCTCACATTCTTCTGTGTAATCAAATCATTTATTTCCTTGCAATATATTAAAAAATGGTACACATTTATCAATTGACTTTGAGATGAACCAGTTCAACACTGCCATCTTTCCAATTAAGGATTGAACTTCTTTTGACTTCTTTGGAGAGGGCATATCGAGCAAAGCCTTTATTTCCTCTGTATTGGCTTCGATTCCCCTCACATTTACTATAAAACCAAGGAACAATCCAAAGGAAACCTCAAAAGAGCATTTCTTTAGGTTTAATTTCATGTTGTATCTCCTTAAGATTGAAAAACATTCTGTAAGGTCAATCCCATGATCACTATTTTTGATCGACTTAACGAGCATATCATCCACACATACGTCTATGTTTTGACCTATTTTATTTCTAAACATGTTATTTATGAAGTGTTGATATGTGGCTCCATAGAGGACGTGAGCTCATGTCCTGCAATGGCATCCATGAGCTAATCAATTGTTTGTAATGGGAAACAATCTTTTAGACATGCTTTATTTAGGTCAGAAAAATCAATACAAGTTCTCCATGTCCCATTCAGTTTTAGCACTAACACTGGGTTTGAAACCCACTGTGGATAAAATGCTTCTCGTATGAAGTCATTGGTTCACAACTTGTCAACCTCTTATTTCAATGTATTTTGCCTCTTTGAATCAAAAAGCCTTCTTTTTTTATTGCTTCGGATGATAGTGAGGGTCGATGTTAAGGTGATGGCTTATGACATTTGGGTCGATCCTAACCATGTCAGAATGGCTCCAGAAAAATTGATCCTGATTCGCCATTAATAAGTGCTTAAGTCGCAACTTCAACTCTTCCCCTAACCTTTTACCAATTTTTATAGCTTTCGTGGGGTCATTGGGGTCGAGTAATACCTCCTCCAACTCATCAATCGACCCTAGCTAAGATTTTTCTTCACTTATTCTTGGGTCCAAATCATATTCTTCTTTCTCAATTTTTAAGATTATCACAACCATCATTTGACAAGACTTAGTTATTTCCCTCAACTCTATATTGTAGCATTCTCGTGCTAAAAACGAGTCACCTTTTACAATTCCTACTCCATTCTGAGTTGGAAATTTTAATGACAAGTGTTTTATTGGGCTAATTTCCCTCAGTCCTATCAGTGTTGGGCGACTCATGATCAAGTTAAAGATCTTATTCTTCTTTCTCAATTTCTAAGATTATCACAACCATCATTTGACAATACTTAGTTCTTTTCCTCAACTCTATATTGTAGCATTCTCGAGCTAAAAACGAGTCACCTTTTACAGTTCCTACTCCATTCTGAATTGGGAATGGCAAGTGTTTTATTGGGCTAATTTCCCTCGGTCCTATCAGTGTTGGGCAACTCATGATCAAATTAAAGATCGAGGAAAGGTCAACCACCAAGAACTCTTGCATTAGAGTTGCCGACAAGGGTGAGTCTCCCATTGTCACAGGGAGCTCAACTGTCCCTAAACTTGCGATGCTATCCTCTGTGAATTTGCATAAATTAACCATGGATGGTTTTAGAGTTATACCTTCTAATCCCATTTTCTTTAAGGTCTCTTTGTACAGGGTGTTGACCCATTATCCACCAGAACTTGCTTCACTCTCTTATTCACAAGCTAAATAGTTATCACTAGTGGATCTTCATGGGGAAATCTTACGTGCATCGCGTTGTCGTCAGTGAAAGTTATTGGGGGTTCTACAGTCTTTGCTCGTTTTGCTAATTCTGGTGCAAAAGTTAAAGATTGGTTTTTAAACTGGTTTATATATCTCTTTTGTGCAGTGTCACTCGATCCCACAAGGTGGCTCCCTAAAAATTACCAAGATGTCCTCACCCTCTATAGGTGGTTGCTGGACATTTTGGTTTTGATTCTGGTTATGGGATTGGTTTTTTTCATTCATTTTATTCTTCACGTATTTTCTGAAGTAACCTCTGGAAATCAAACTTTCAATTTCATCTTTTAGTTGTCGATACTCCTCGGTGGTGTGACCAATGTCTTTATGAAAGCGACAATATTTATTTTGATCCTATTCCTCGCATTTCTCATGGGTTCAGGTTTGCAAAATGCAACCTTGTTCTCATTTGCGAGGAATATATTTTCCTATGTTTCGTTCAGCTCGATATACACGGTATAAATTGGGATATACTTCTTAGATTTTTTCTTTTTCTTCTTGTGTTTTGATGAGCCTTTGGACTCGTCCTTTCTTTTTCCATGCAATTCATGGATCTTGCCTTTGGCATTGCTTGAGCTGGGTTTATTTCTCGAGCCATCTTTTAATATCTTCAACGTAGACCGAGCTTCCTCTTTCCTAACATAGATGCGAGCCCTTTCATTAAATTTATTTATTGATTTTACTAGGCGTCCTTGCAAATCATTCCAAAGTTTTCCACCGACAGTAGACAAATCAGTTGTTATCCTAGCCTAGAGTGTTGTCAATAGAATACTATCATTCAAGTTTTAAACCTTTGTTGTTGTCGTGCTAAAGGGACTTAGAAATGCCTTCAAAGATTCTCCATGTTGTTATTTAGTTGTAACGCCCTTACTTATGTAAAATAAGATGCCATAAATAAACTGGCGTTAAGATACTAATGTTGCCTTTATTAAAAAAAAAATAACAATTTTCAAAATATGGGTACCCAGTTGAAAATAAAGTATTACTACTTAGGTAAAAGTAATAGAAAATTTAAACGACAACATCCTCGATAAGTTTAATAAATTAAAAAAAAAAAAGACTTTTAGCGGAAGATGGCCAAGACCACACGCAGTTACATGATCAAACGAGATACACCCCATGCTGCCCAGACTCAACTTGTCACCGAAAGCTTACAGGCTTACTTATCTGGATATAAGGGGTAAATAAGGGGTGAGCTGCAAAGCCCAGTAAGGAAAAACAAAATACTATGTACCAACATTCACACAACATAGCACAATCATATACATCAAACATACAATAAACCAATCATGAGTATAAATAGAGGCAGCCACACAAATACTGAAATACCACACACTCACACTCCACCTTCCATACAAATCTGGAGTGTCTTACGTTCTTAACCAGAACGCAGTACCAATAACCAGTGCACCCTTACGTACACTGCCTCACTTACCACATCACCAAACATGTGTGGTTTCCAACCACTTCCAAGTACCTGGAACATAATTAAACAGTCATATACAATTTATCGACAAAACACTATTTCACCGAAACCATCACATTCCACAGTTTCAATACAATTTATTCAAGCAGTCATACTAGGTACTCAAACCATATAAAAAGCAAGTATAAAGTATAATTATTTTTCCTTACCTCAACTCTGCTGTATTTAACTCCTACGATACCTTCTAGGTCCTATAAAAATTAGCGAAACCCTTAGTCCACCGATAAACTCAATATATTTATTACTCTTACTGAACAGCAAGTTTAGCCTAGAATTTGACTCATAAAACGTTTGAATTAGAAGTCCTACTGTTCACAAAGTTTTTAGTTAATCGAAAGACCTTTTCTAACGGTATAAATATTATCAAAATCGGAGTTATAACCTAGGAGTTATGCATATTTTCTCAAAACAGTTTCTTTAAAATCCTGGATCATGTCGATTTCTAAATACAACCCAAAAATAAAAGTTTTAAAAATAGTTACACCCCGATCTAGACAATACTTCCTTCATAAAAAATGTATCTATTTTCGTAAGCTTTAAAACAAGATAAAGATCTTTTAAAATGGATCAAAAGTGAGAGAGATAGTGAATTTTTACTGAAGACGCTTTTTCTGAAACAAAACTTAACATGAAATATCCTAACCGAGTAAAGATACTAACTTTTGACTGGTAAGAACTCCGAATTAGGGAAAGATTTCTTCAAAGAAAATATGGATTATTGAATTATCTTTCTAACAGTACAAGAATTGCTAGAAAATAATAGATATCGGGAGAGCTATCACACTTTTACTAAGGCAATATTGGAAAGAAATTTAAAAAAAAAAAAACTGTAATTCGACAGTCAGTGTAAAACATGAATTTTTTGACATCGAAATAATCAAAACTAGGAAAGAAATTCTCCATAAAAAATATAGATATTTAAATTATCTTTAAAACGGTACCTAGATCACTAAAAACGGACCTATGGAGAGAGAGATATGGTAGTTTTATGAAAGCATATTTCTCTGAAAATGAAAATAAAACACAACTACGAATTTTACCTGAAGATTTCGAAGACACGGAACGATGATCGGTTGATTGCTGACCCCGAAGCTCTTAAGATTAAAACAATTGATTTGGTGCAATAGAGAGGATAAAAAAAATTGAGAGATGGTGAGTGATTAATGCTCAAATTTATACAATTTAAGGTTTTAATTGTGTACATAAAGTTAATTTAAGTTAAATATTTTCATAATTTTGTTTGTAAAATTAATTAAGTTGAAAATATTTAATTTTGTTTAATTTTGTGTTATTTTTAAAATTTGAGTAAATTGTATAATTGAAGAGGCCCAATTGATTCATTCATTACATATACATATATAATAACCCTTTGTTTTGCCCTTTTGACCAAGTGTTGTACGCATGGGCCATTTTGAATTTAATGGACCTCATATCATTTCAATGTTAAGAGCCCAAGTTACTCTAATTGATATTTCCTAGCAATAGGAGCAGCCAAAAGCAACGTCCCACGTCTGACTCCAACAACAGCTGAAGCATGCGAATCCCACGCTGCCTTTCACTCCATTTCACCTGACGCATATTTCCACTTCCATCCGAAATTGGAGCCATTTTCTCCATTATTCATTGGACGAAAAATATCAATTTTGAGATCAAAATTGGCTCTATAAATAGGACCCTAAAATGAGTGTTGAACATCAGATTTTACCTAGAGTTATTATACCAAAATTTTATCTTTTTCTTTCCTTCTTCTTTATTTTACGTTATTAATTTTGGTGTAAAGACAATGCCTTTTCTAGGCTAATTTCTTTGGCAAGACTCAAGTGTAAGTTCATGCAATTTTTATTCTTCTAATATATTGATTCTCTTTGTTCTTCATTTTCACATTTGTTATATTAAATTTCTCTTCTTCTTAATTG
Organism: Cannabis sativa; assembly: GCF_029168945.1. Lineage (NCBI taxonomy): Eukaryota > Viridiplantae > Streptophyta > Magnoliopsida > Rosales > Cannabaceae > Cannabis > Cannabis sativa. The sequence goes on from NC_083601.1 coordinate 68,614,953, forward strand.
CACTTTAAATTTAATAGTACCTTTTATATAAGTTCAGTCATGCTTTTCTTATGTAAGTTAGGCTATTAATTATTAGAGTGTTTATTATATTATATGATTTTCTTTGCATTACTATAATGGTATTTTGTCGATTTAAATTATATAATATGATAGTTTTTTTAGAAGTAGTTTTAATTTAATTAGAGAACATATTTTTCTAGTGAGCTTAATCATACACATTTTCCAACTATAATTAATGGTGTAGAATTATAGTTGAGGTTAAAGAATCAATTTTATTAGGAAAATATAATTGCATGTACAAAGCTTGTGTCTTCCATAATCATTTTCTGATCACTTCTCATTTTAATTACTTGTTTAATTTTTAAAAATCATTTCTCAAAATTCTCATCACATTCAAGGTTCATATTTTATTCTTGTAAAATTACTAATTGTCCTTTTGAGTGTATTTTTCCTCCCTGTGGATACGACATAGAGCCCGTTTACTACGCGGCCCAGCGATGTAACTAATTGGGCGACATCAATTTGGCGCGCCGTTGCGAGGGTTCTAACGCTACAAGAGGTTAGTATAGTAGTTTTTTTTTTATTTATTTATTTTTATCTCTCTTTATTTGTTTACATAAAAAAAAACTTTTTAGTTAATATAGTATAATTTAGTTTTTTTTTTTTGGTTATATATAGATTCAAAAAAAAAAAAAAATCACTATATATTATTATTTTTTTTTCTCCTCTCTACTCTTTTAGTAAAAAAAAGAAGCAAGTAGTTTAAATTTTTTTTTTAGTTCATTTATTAGTTGTATTTATTATTTTGCTACTATATTAGGGTGTTAGTTTTTTTTTACATTATTTTATTTTGTGTACTTTTTTTTTAGGATTAGCTATTTTTTTTTTATTTTTATTTATTTTAGGTTAGTTGTAGACTTTTATCCTTTAGGCTAAAAAAAAACAAAAAAAAAAAAATTGTGCATAAAATATTTTCATAAACTTTTTAGTGTAAACCCAATTGTGTAATGGTAAAAGTGATACAAGGCGAGATCATTCTGTCTAAGAAAGATTGGCTTTAAAGGTTTGTGATAGAGTACCCTCTACACTTTCTAGCAACCCCGGGGAGTTCTAGTAAAAGTGTGGGACGAAGCGGTACCTTGGCAACCTTCCCAATCGGCCTGGGAATATCTTGTGTGAATACCCTTGCATTATTACATAGTTGTAATTTACATTATTTAACAAGTGAAAATACACACAAAAAAAAAGTGAATGTCACGAAATAGAGACAAATTAGGGAGATGTGTAAAACAACAAATTGAAATTTTAGAAAACTCTCCTAAATCGTCTTCTTCCACTCGTTCTCATTCACCACCATCACCCATACTTCACCTGCCATGATGGCTCCAACAAGAAATCCAACCAAGAACGCTACAGGATTATCTACATCCTACGCGTACGGCCACACCTTCATGCATAATGTATCCCGTGAATATGCCCAACTTCGATTTCAAACCTGGCATGATTCAACTTTTACCAACCTTTCATGGTATGGAAAATGAGAGTCCATATGTGCATATTCAGGCCTTCGAAGAGGTGGTGGCCACATTCAACAACCAAGCTGACATCATTAACTTGGTGAGATTGAAGTTCTTTCCTTTCTCACTCAAGGATAAAGCCAAAAGCTGGTTGTATTCCTTAAGGCCAAGGTCTATTGGGACATGGGATGAAATGACAAAAGTATTTTTCTCTAAATTTTTTCCACCCCATAAGACCAGCAGCCTTAAGAGGCAAATCTCTACCTTCACCCAAAAGGACCATGAAACGTTTCATCAGGTCTGGGAGAGGTTTAAAGATTTGATGGGCCAGTGCCCACATCATGGATACGAAAGTTGGCGTCTTGTCAGCTTTTTCTATGACGGTCTCACAGCCGACAAAAGACAATTCGTACAAATGATGTGCAATGTCGACTTCCTACAGAAAGATCCCGAAGAAGCTTTGGAATATCTTGAAGAAATTTCTGAAAAATCATACACATGGAGTGCGCCAAGTCCTACAGACAAGCCACGAGCAGTAGAGTCTACCAATTGAAGGAAGAGGACGGTGTGAAAGCTCAACTTGAAGCTTTGAAAAAACAATTTGAGGCTTTCAAAACTCAAGAAGGTAAAGCACTCCGGATGGCTGCAAAAGTGGAAAAGCAAGAACCATGCTTCATTTGTGGAGGGGCCATCATCAACAACGAAGTGCCCTAGTCTTAGTATGTTAAGGGGAGGAGATGAGGAACGGTGTAATGCCTTAGGGGATTACGAAGCCTTATAATGCCTACTCCAACACATACAATCTGGTTGGCGTAACCATCCCAATTTTAGTTGGAAGGATACAAGTCAAAATCAAGCATCTGGGAGCCAATGGGCACGATCAACAAAAGAATTCTCTTGAGAGTTCCATGAAAATTCTCGCGGAATCCCAACTAGAGTTCGAGACTTATTTCACTCGGGTGATAGAGGAATTAAAGGACATAAAGATTCAAATAACAAAGTTAAATGATTCTTCACTATTCAAGAGCGTGGTAAGCTTCGCTCGGCCTACTAATCACTCCCAAGGGCAACATATGGCACAAACCTCCGCTCCTTCGTAGTCTAATCTTAAAGGGGTTAATGCCATTACTACCGAAGTGGTCAAAGTACGGTATCACCATTACCTAAGACCACTAGTGCACCAATGCCCGCTCCAGGATGTTGATGTGCCACGGAACCTTCCGATAAAGGTGCCCTTTCCTCGAACTTTGAAATCCACCTGGAAAGGTACTGGAAAGTCATAGTGAAATCCTTGACTTTTTGACACAAGTTAAGGTTAACTTGCCATTACTTCATGTAATCAAGCAGTACGGCATGCCAAAGTTATCAAGGATCTACCTTGCACTATCAAAAGGAAGCACCATGTCAAGAAAACGCATTCTTGGCAACAAGCTAGTGCGGTGATCGGCTGCAGACACCGCTTAAATACAAAGATCCCTGGTTGTCCCACCATTTCATGTCAAATAGGGGAACAGGAATTTGGCCAAGCCACTCTGGACTTAGGTGCAAGTGTAAATCTCATGCCTTATTCCATATACTTGCAACTAGGCACAGAGAACTTAAAGCCCACATACGTGGTGCTACAATTAGCCGTCGATCGGTTAAGAAACCTCGGGGAATAGTTGAAGATGTCTTGATTCAAATTGATAAATTCTATTACCTGTGGATTTTCTCATCTTGGACACTCAATGCGAAGTCAACTTAGAGTCCAAAATTCCCATCATTCTCGGACGACCATTCCTCGCCATGACAAATGCACTCATCAATTGTAGGAATGGTCTCATGAAAATCTCTTTTGGGAACATGACTCTAGAGGTGAATGTTTTCAACATTGGTAAACAACCACGATAACGATGAGTGTTTCCAATCATTTCTGATGGATACACTTATTTCAGAAGAGGTAGAAGCACAATACACTTCCACTCATCTCAATGACCTCTTTGAAATTTCTGAGATTTTTGAGTCGGGTAATACTGAAATCAACCCTGAAATCATCAATCAATTACCGACCAAAAGAACCATGTTTTGGAATCCAATCTTCGAGGGACTTCCTCAAGATAGGGAAACACCAAAACCATCCACCGTACAAGCTCCTCAACCAAACTTGGCTCCACTTCCTAAGGAACTTAAGCATGTCTTCTTGGGAGCAAACAACACTTTCCACTGTCATCATATCCTCCACCCTTAATGCAACTCAGAGCAACAACTTATCAACGTGCTCACGAGCAAAGAGGAGCAATTGGTTGGACGTTAGCTGACATTAAAGGGATTAGTCCTTTGATTTGCTCCCATCACATTAAATTGGAAGACGGGGCCATACCACGACGTGATCCTCAAAGGAGATTAAACCCACCAATGAAGGAAGTGGTAAAGACGAAATCTTGAAGCTTCGCGGATTACGGGATACTTTATCCCGTTGCGCAGACGGTAAGTGGGTTAGCCCAACTCGGGTTGTTCCCAGAAATCGGGAGTAACGGTGGTACCAAATGATAAGGGAGAACTCATCCCTTACCAAGGTCACAATGTGGTTGGCGCATGTGCATTGATTATAGAAAATTAAATGCCGCCACAAAGACCATTTCCCACTTCCATTCATCGATCAAATCTTGGAACGTGTGGCGAGTCATCCTTTCTACGGCTTTCTCGATGGTTATTCGGGGTACTACCAAATCGAAATTGCTTTAGAAGATCGGGGAAAAGACCACATTCACTTGTCCTTTTGGTACCTATGCCTTTCGGCGTATGCCATTTGGCTTGTGTAATGCCCGGCACCTTCAGCATGATGAGTATCTTTAGTGATATGATCGAGAATTGTATGGAAGTATATATGGATGATTTGACGATGTCTTTGGTGATTCATTTGAATCAAGCCTTCTCAATTTGGAAGTATGGCTTAAACGATGCAAAGAGAAAGGCTTGGTACTCAATCGGGAGAAGTGTCATTTCATGGTGCCATCTCGGCATAGTCTTGGGGCATATTGTTTCACAACAAGGAATTGAGGTTGATCAATCCAAGATTGAACTCATATCAAAGCTGCCCGCCCCAAGGCTGTTAAGGATGTTCGATCCTTTCTTGGGCATCTTTGGATTACTATGGGAGGTTCATCCGAATTTTTCGACGATAGCTCGACCTTTGTCGAACCTCTTGGCAAAAGACGTGGTGTTTAGCTTGGACACCCGAGTGTAAGGAATCCTTCCAAACACTTGTCACCAAACTCACTTGCCCCTATCATTCAACCACCGATTGGAACTTGCCATTCGAGATCATGTGTGATGCTAGCAATTACGCTATAGGGGCCGTCCTTGGTCAACGAAGGGAAGGAAGCCCTTCGTCGTATACTATGCAAGTAGAACTCTTAATAGTGCTCAAATGAACTATTCTACTACTGCGAGAAAGAGTTGCTTGTCGTAGTATTCGCACTTGACAAGTTTCGTTCCTACCGATCGGTTCCCACTATCACGGTCTTCACCGACCATACGCTCTTAAGTGCCTCCTTTCCAAAAAGGATGCTAAGGCACGCTTAATTAGGTGGATCCTTCTACGAAATTTGACTTGACCATCAAGGATAAGAAAGGAGTTGAAAATGTGGTAGCGGACCACCTATCTCGTTTAGAGTTTTCGATTCCGTGATGGCCACGCTATCCGAGATGACTTCCACGATGATCATCTACACACCATCAACTAAGTTACCATGGTACGCTCATATTGTTAATTACTTAGTGATTGGTGAGCTTCACCCTACGGAATGCACGGGATAAACGTAAATTTTGGTCGAGGTCCGTAACTTTCTTGGGATGATCCATATCTTTTCGGTACTTGCCCCGAGCCAAATTATGAGACGTTGCATTCCGTATGATGAAATTTTTAGTGTCTTGAACTTTTGCCACGAAGCATGTGGTGGTCATTTTTCTATGAAAAAAGGCAAAAATCTTACGGTGTGGTCTATCTTTGGCCCACTTTGTTCAAAGACACTAACAATTTACGTCGATCTTGTGAAAGGTGCCGAAACTAGGTGCGCTATCCCGCCGACACATGATGCCATTGAACCCAATGCTCGTAATCGAAATATTCGACTGTTGGGGAATTGATTTTATGGGACCTTTCCCACCTTCTTCTGGCTACCTTTACATTCTCCTCGCCATAGACTATGTCTCCAAGTGGGTTGAAGCCGTGCCATGTCGAAATGCACGGTATAACACAGTTGTGAAATTCTTAAAAGAAAATGTGTTATCTCGTTTTTGCACACCACGAGCCTATCATCGGTGACCAGGCACCCATTTCGCAACCACTCTTTTGAGCATTTGATGCAAAAGTATGGTGTACTTCACAAGGTTACCTTTGCCTTATATCACCCACGTACAAATGGCCAGCTAGTTAGCTAATCGTGAAATTAAGCAAATTTTAGAAAAGACGGTTAACACGACCGCAAAGATTGGTCCTCCCGACTTCTCGATGCTCTGCGGGCCTACCGCACCTTGCTTACAAAACTCGGCTAGGCATGTCTCCTTACGCGACTAGTCTATGGCAAGGCCTGCCATCTCCTGTTGACCGGAACATAAAGCATATTGGGGTGTAAAACCTAAATTTCGATCTCAACGCGGCGGGCCTTAATCGTAAGCTTCGGTTGTCGGGGATGAGGTTGCGCAATGATGCTTATGACAACTCAAGGATCTACAAGGCTAAATTAAAGCGGCTCATGACAAGCGGATCTGAGGAAAGAATTTGAGCCAAATCGGCGAGTGCATCTTTATGACACTCGCTTGCATCTCCACCCCGGGAAGGCCGAGATCCGGTGGGTAGGGCCGTATATTGTAAAAACTGTCTTCCCCCACGGTGTTGTTGAGGTCGAAGACCCAACCGATGGGAGAAAATTCAAAGTGAATGGCCAGAGACTGAAACACTACATAGAGAGGGTGCCCCAGCCTATCGAGGATATCCTCGTGGCTCCGGTTTACCAGCCCTAAGTAGTGTTTCCCTAATCTTGTAGACAGGTTTGTTCTCGTTTTCCTTTTATCTTTGTCATCTTATTTTGTTATTTGTTATCATTTTTTTGTTTTTCAGTTTTTATGTTTTTAGAGGATCAATATCGCTACTATCCATGGTTGCTTGCTCTCCAGGTGTTCTCTTTCCCTATTCTTTTAATATATCTTTAGACATTGAGGACACTGTATTATTTTAGTTGGGGGTGGTGAGCATATTCAAGCATGTTTCTTAATTTTTGTCATATTAATATTTTCATGGTCAAAATTTTCAAAAATTAATCATTTATTCTTGTAAAATGTTATTTTCAAGCCAATTTTTGCTATCTTTGTTACTTAGAATTTTTCTAGAGTTACAAATTGCACATGCCAAACTTTGTGGTAAGATGGTTGTTAGCACATATTTGCTTAGAAAAGTTACCAAGTTTAAGTGTTTATGTTTTTGTGAGTGGCGAGATTTGAGAAAATAGCTTTTGAAATTTTATTGATTCTTAGAAATGATTATAATTATTTTGGACATGGTACTAGGGTTTGATTGGATGTTGCTTTAAGGAATAATTTTTATAGACAAATCTTATTAAGGAGCCTCTTTGTAATTATTTTCTTTATGTGCAAAAAAAAAAAAAAAAAAAAAAAAAAAAAAGAGCAACATTTCTATCATTATATCCAACATGTTGCCTCTTGTTCAAAAAAAAAAAAAAAAAAAAAAAACAAGAAAAAAAATTGCAAGAGCAACATTTCTATCCATTTGTCTAACATGTTGCCTCTTGTTTGAAAAAAAAAATAAAAAAAAAAAAAAGTTTGTAGTACTTCATTTTTTTTATTTGTTTTGGCTCCTAGAATAAATGAAAAAGATTGTCTATTTTTGTTTAAAAATCCCGAAAAGCTGGTTTGTGGTACTCTTATGGTGGTTTGTCCAAATAATTCATAATCTATCTTCGTTTCAATATTTATTCAAATGTTTGTCCTAAATTAGTCTATCCTTTTCGAGTGCTCACTTTTCACTTTCCAACTCCATGAGTGAAATCCTTAGCCATGAATAAATATTTTCAATACCTGTGAGGCAAATGGAGTTGAGACTTTTACTTGGTATATTTTTCAAAAGTATTTATGTGTTATGGTTTGCGGTAAGAAGGTTCAAGTTTGGTGCACACACTCACAATTCTAGATTTATTCAAGGTAACTTTGTATAGTTCGTATTGGCTTGTTACTAACATTTTGCTTGAATAATTGTGCCATTTTTAATTTTATTTTTGACTTGAAAATATTATGTTGACATTATTTCTTTTCGCTTGAATTGCTAGACACTAGCAATAAGCTAGTCGGGGGTTGTGATTAATGCTCAAATTTATACAATTTAAGGTTTTAATTGTGTACATAAAGTTAATTTAAGTTAAATATTTTCATAATTTTGTTTGTAAAATTAATTAAGTTGAAAATATTTAATTTTGTTTAATTTTGTGTTATTTTTAAAATTTGAGTAAATTGTATAATTGAAGAGGCCCAATTGATTCATTCATTACATATACATATATAATAACCCTTTGTTTTGCCCTTTTGACCAAGTGTTGTACGCATGGGCCATTTTGAATTTAATGGACCTCATATCATTTCAATGTTAAGAGCCCAAGTTACTCTAATTGATATTTCCTAGCAATAGGAGCAGCCAAAAGCAACGTCCCACGTCTGACTCCAACAACGGTACCGAAGCATGCGAATCCTACTTGCCTTTCACTCCATTTCACCTGACGCATATTTCCACTTCCATCCGAAATTGGAGCCATTTTCTCCATTATTCATTGGACGAAAAATATCAATTTTGAGAGCAAAATTGGCTCTATAAATAGGACCCTAAAATGAGTGTTGAACATCAGATTTTACCTAGAGTTATTATACCAAAATTTTATCTTTTTCTTTCCTTCTTCTTTATTTTACGTTATTAATTTTGGTGTAAAGACAATGCCTTTTCTAGGCTAATTTCTTTGGCAAGACTCAAGTGTAAGTTCATGCAATTTTTATTCTTCTAATATATTGATTCTCTTTGTTCTTCATTTTCACATTTGTTATATTAAATTTCTCTTCTTCTTAATTGCACTTTAAATTTAATAGTACCTTTTATATAAGTTCAGTCATGCTTTTCTTATGTAAGTTAGGCTATTAATTATTAGAGTGTTTATTATATTATATGATTTTTACTGCATTCTGCCAATGGTATTTTGTCGATTTAAATTATATAATATGATAGTTTTTTTAGAAGTAGTTTTAATTTAATTAGAGAACATATTTTTCTAGTGAGCTTAATCATACACATTTTCCAACTATAATTAATGGTGTAGAATTATAGTTGAGGTTAAAGAATCAATTTTATTAGGAAAATATAATTGCATGTACAAAGCTTGTGTCTTCCATAATCATTTTCTGATCACTTCTCATTTTAATTACTTGTTTAATTTTTAAAAATCATTTCTCAAAATTCTCATCACATTCAAGGTTCATATTTTATTCTTGTAAAATTACTAATTGTCCTTTTGAGTGTATTTTTCCTCCCTGTGGATACGACATAGAGCCCGTTTACTACCGCGACCGCAGTGTAACTAATTGGGCGACATCAGTGAGAATAAAGGAATACGATTCTATCTGGCTGCTAGGGTTCTAGAGTATATACGTATATAACATCTCGTATAATAGGTTTAAATTTAAAAATAAAAATCTAACTAATCAGATAAAATTATGCTGATATAATTTAAATTTTAAATTTTAAACTAACTAATCTAATGCCTCACTATTTATCTATCTCACTATTTAATATATATATATATATATATATATCATTTTTTTCCCACCCACACACGCGCACAAAAAAAAGATATTAATAGTAATAATAATAATAATAATAATAATAATAATAATAATAATAATAATAATAATAATAATATAATTGTATCACACTTAATATACCAAATACTAATATATGTATATAAACTGGATATTACATTCTATCCACCTTAAAGGAAATTTCATCCTCGAAATTAGACTTACCAAAAAGTTCGGGGTATTGTTCTTTCATGTCTCCCTCCATTTCCCACGTTGCCTCCCTTTCTGAACGGTTGCTCCACAGAACTTTTACTAGAGGAATACTTTTAGACCTTAACTCCTTCGTTCCTCTCTCTATAATGCGAACTGGTCGCACTTCATAACTCAAGTCCTGCTTTAGCTCCATTCTTTCATAGTTCAGCACGTGTGATGGATCCGACACGTATTTTCGTAGAATAGAAATATGGAACACATTATGCGTCTCAGCTAATACTGGTGGCAGTGCCAGTCGATAAGCTACCTGTCCCACTCTGTCCAATATCTCAAAAGGACCTATAAATCTTGGACTTAGCTTTCCTCGCTTTCCAAAATGCATAACCCCTTTCATAGGTGACACTCGAAGGAACACTTTATACCCCACTGCAAATTCCACATTCCGTCGCTTTGCGTCGGCATAACTTTTCTGGCGGATTTGTGCAGCTACCATTCTATTTCGAATCTTTTCTACCGCTTCAGTGGCCTCTCTTACTAGGTCTGCGCCTAAGTATCGCTTTTCGCCAACCTCATCCCAGTGTAGTGGTGATCGACACTTCCTCCCATATAACATTTCATAGGGTGCCATCCCTATTGTAGATTGATATCTATTGTTGTATGAGAACTCCATTAGTGGCAAACAGTTACTCCAGTTACCTGGGAAATCCAACGCATAAGCTCGTAGCATGTCTTCTAGTATTTGAATAGTTCGTTCCGATTGTCCATCAGTTTGAGGATGGAATGCTGTACTCAACCTCAGTTTTGTGCCCAAAGCGCTTTGCACACTTTCCCAAAACTTAGAGGTAAAAACTGAACCTCTATCAGATACAATGGTCTTTGGAACTCCGTGTAGCCTTACAATTTCTTTTATATACAGTTCAGCATATTGTTCTGCGTTGTAGTTAGTGCGCACAGGTAGAAAATGTGTTGATTTAGTGAGTCTGTCAATAATCACCCAGACAGAATCCTATTGTTTGCTATTCTTCGATAACCCTGTCACAAAATCTATAGCAATGTCTTCCCATTTCCACTCAGGAATATCAAGAGATTGCAACAGTCCTGCAGGTCTCTGGTGTTCGGCCTTAACTTGCTGGCAGGTAAGGCATTTCACTACAAATTTTGCTATATTATTTTTCATACCCGGCCACCAATACCTACCTTTCAGATCGTTTTACATTTTGGTTGACCCTGGGTGTAAAGAATAGGGTGTAGTGTGCGCCTCTTGTAAAATTTTTGATTGCAACTCCGCTTTATTAGGTACACACACCCTTGCCTTGTATAGTAGATTACCATCTTCATTAACTAAGAAGTCCCCAGCTTTCCCATTTTGTAGTTCGACCCTCTTCTTGATTAAAAACTCATCTTGGGCTTTTTCTTCTTTGATATTCTCTAATAAATTTAATTCAATTGTGAAGTTAGCTAGCTTTCCTGTTACTAACTCTATTCCAGATCTCTCGATTTCCTATTGCAGCGGCACTTTTAATGCCCTTAACATTGATAAGCTTGCATAGTTGCGTCTGCTAAGTGCATCTGCCACTACATTAGCTTTTCCAGGATGGTACAGTATCTCACAATCGTAATCTTTTACCAGTTCCAACCACCGCCTCTGTCTCATGTTGAGCTCTTTCTGCGTAATTCGACAGTCAGTGTAAAACATAAATTTTTTGACATCAAAATAATCAGAATTAGGAAAAAGTTTCTGCATAAAAAATATATATCATTAAATTATCTTTAAAACGGTACCTAGATCACTGAAAATGGACCTATGGAGAGAGAGATATGGTAGTTTTATGAAAGCCTGTTTCTCTGAAAACAAAAATAAAATACAACTACGAATTTTACTTGAAGATTTCGAAGACACGGAACGATGATCGGTTGATTGCTGACCCCGAAGCTCTTAAGATTAAAACAATTGATTTGGTGCAATAGAGAGGATAAAAAATTGAGAGATGGTGAGAATAAAGGAATACGATTCTATCTGGCTGCTAGGGTTTTAGAGTATACACCTATATAACATATCGTATAATAGGTTTAAATTTAAAAAGAAAAATCTAACTAATTAGATAAAATTATGCTGATATAATTTAAATTTTAAATTTTAAACTAACTAATCTAATGCCTCACTATTTATCTATCTCACTATTTAATATATATATCATTTTTGTCCCACCCACACTCACGCACAAAAAAAAATATTAATAATACTAATAATAATAATAATAATAATAATAATAATAATAATAATAATAATAATAATAATAATAATAATAATAATAATAATAATATAATTGTATCACACTTAATATACCAAATACTAATATATGTATATAAACTGGATATTACATTAGTGTTTGTCAAGGATTAAGCTTTCGGTCTTCTATCCCTTGCCGTTTGAAATTACTTTTTGAATTATTTAGACAATTGTTTCCACGAGGTGTTGGAATGATTTGTGAACTTATCAAACTAACTACTCGTTGCTCTTGTCAATGATGTGGGGAATAATTTGCAATGTAATTCATTAGAAATATAACTTGCTTGTATTATTGTATTAAAGTTATTCAAATGAACGACCAAATCTATAATTGTGTCATATTGTGAAACATGAGGGTTCTTGAATCCTTTCGAGAATTGTGAGTTCAAAATATCAAGGTGAAAAGGTTCTTGATCTTCATCTGAATCATAACCTGGAAGTTTTCCATATTCTCAATGATGATATTTTCTAAAATGATCTTCCAACTGAATTATCCTTTGCTAGATGAAATTATCTGCGTGCTGATTGGTTTGTTCATTTTCCCACTGAGCATTTCTATTCAGTCTCTCCCTAAGATCGGGTGCACTCCTATTTATCTGTTCGTGTAGATCAGAGCATCTTCAATTTATACTATCTCGCAAGTCGAGTTGATCAAGTATGTTTTGGCATCGATCTTGTCTGTCATCGTAACTGCTCAGTGATCGACTTGGGGAGATACACTCGGATTGGTAACTTTGAAAGTTACTCATACTTTTTTTCTCCTCAAAATTCATATCGAGGTTTTCGTTCCCCATGCAGTGGGTTTTTCCACGCACGCGACCTTGAAGACTGAGTTTGTTCTTGACTCTTTGATCTACTTTGGGTTATATTAGCTTCTGGTACTTATGGTGATTCACGAGTAGGTCTTCTCCTTTCGAACGAATTAGTGAACCTACCCCTATTCAGGTATGTATATATACTATCTCTTTCTCCTCTCATACGTCCTTGAGGTGGATGTGAAGGATGACCAGACCGGTTCGACGGTTGTTTGTTTACATTTTTATCATTTTTTTGAGACGTCTAGTGTCCCCTTGCTCGCGTTTATCACGAAGTTGTGGCACCCTGATTCTTTGGGCTTCGCCCATCAATAGGAATGTCCCTCATCTCCTCTAGTTGTTGACCCAGGGGTGAGTGGGATTGTTTGGTTCCTGGTCTTCATTGTTGGGTCCCTGTGCCCTCCTGGTTCGTGAACCATGGGGTCTCCCTTATGGACGTCATGCAAGTTTCTCTTCATGTATAGGTGTTGCATCATTTTGAGTCGATATGGCTACAACTATGGCTCACTCCAACCCTTCATTCTTTCGGTTGGACTCTACGAGCCTTCGATAGAGTTGTCGATTTTCTAATTCAACAATGGGAACATATCTTGCGACATCATATGCATTTGACTCCTTTCTCTCAAGAATTTCTTCCTTAGGCTCACATCCCTCGTAGTTCCTCACAGTCGGATCCCTTCCTGTGTTGGTTTAAGTCTGTGCCCCCTGGGGCTCTTTTCCTAGTCGTCGTGTTGTTTCTTCTTCCATAACAAGCTCATCATGCTAAGTGTTTTCCATGATGTGATGAAACAACAGGGAGATGTTTTTTGAGTCTTACTTTCACAAATGCTCTCAATGAAAGCACCAAAATATTAACTCAAATTTTTGTTAACAATAAATGAAGCCTTGTAAATAAAGAATTAATACTTATAACTTATAAATATATAAAAAAAAAAAACACAGTTTTTTATGTAGTTTTCTAGTTAAATCTATATACTCCACGAGACAATATTATTTCTAGATATCTTTTGAGAAAGTACTTTGAGTACGGAGGTCTAAATACGAATATTCACTCAATCTCACAGGGTTTCTCCTTCCAAAAATGATCGATCTCTTTCCCCTTAGGTTCTGTCCCAATAATTTATAGGGGTTCTAGGAATAACAGTTATTCTTCTTTGATCTTATCTAGGTAACCATTCATGAAATGTGGGCAATCCTCACGTTTCATATTTAAAACATGTGAATAAAATAAAATGACTGCTGGTAACTGCTTTTTGTTCTTATTTGGAAGCAGTTTTCTTTTACCAAAATGATGCATTCTAGTTATGGCTTCAATTACTCAGTGATGCTTACAGATAGTTGGTTGTATCCTACAAGATGTTAGTTTAAGTGTTTGTCCTCGCTATAGTCTTCCAAGGTAGTTGTTTAGACTTTGTCTCTTTAAATAAGTTGTATTTTGCTTATTTCTCTTAGTCTTTCAACATACTCACGAGTATGTGGGTCAATAAGTTGCAAACTTTGAAAGAACTTGTTATCTACCCTTTCCACTTAACTCATTCTTTCCTGCTATTTACTTGCCTCGTTCATTTTAGTCATGTCACGAGGACTTGACTTTTGATCTTCTCATCCTCGTAAATCATTACATTGATAGTATTTTGTGGGACTATCCTCTCTTTTACTTCGTAGCTTATTTTTGAGGTAGAATATTCATTTATTCATCGCATTCACTATCTTTTTATTTCTTTTTGAGTTATGTGACACATGTTATGTTCATATTTAGTGCTTAAAATATAGGCATAACATCTTCAAACCTATTTTGAAAAATTAATAAGATAAAATAATATATAAGAACTTACTACTCATATTAGCAAAATTTGCAAACTTCTTATATACCAATTGACTATTTTTAAGTTATATTTGATATTTTATTATTATTTAAGATATAATTGACTAATTTTGGAGGTTATTTCAGAAACTGATAAGTTACCATATACTATATAATAGAGCATGATACCGTACTTATTAAATGGTTCTAGGCTTCTAGCTAGTATACTAAATAATAATATTTTTTTTAAAAAAATAAATATAATACACATTTTAGTCACTCATATTATACTACATATGAATCATATATGTATTTTGATTAAGCTAACAAAATACAAACTTACAAATTACTTTGATATCGTAATAAATAATAGACATTAATTAACATAAACAAACCAGTTTAATTTGAAAAAGTAAACTTTGAATTGTTAACTTAAATTAAAGTTTTTATGGATAGGTAACCAGTTTTTATGAATTGTTAACAGTGCAGTAAATTTATGTGTGTCATGTTGGCCCAATTTATATTTATTTGCACTTTTCAAAAAATAGGTTGTGCCCTGCCGTAGCACAAAAAAAATATAAATTGTGTCGTAATGAGCCAACATTTTTAAAGGGTAGGCCCGACATGGCTCATAGGCCCAGTATTTTCGTGTCGTACTTTACTCGTGCTGGCTTGTATTTCTTAAATAGGTCAACCTGTTTTTATATTTGGGCTTAAATTTGTGCTTTACTTTTTGGAGTTATTTCACAAATATACAAAAACAAGAAAAAAATTACAAAAATACGGTTTCACGGAATTTTAAATATTTTTACGATTTTTTTTATTTTATTTACAGAAAATACGGTCTTCTTATATTGTACTCTTGTTAATTTGCTGTTGATTTTTTTGTTATTTGTATGTTATTTTTTGTTGTTATTTTGATGTTACTTTTATGTAGTTTTGTTGTTATTTTTATAGAAAACCGTAAAAATGTAAAAAAAAAAAAATTCTTAAAACGTAAAAATGTAATTTTTTACAAAAAAATGGTGCCTTATGTAATTATCCATTATTTTTTCACATTTTTTTTTTACAATTACTTAATTATATGTATATTTAAAGCTTTAGCTATATTTATATAAATTTTGAACAATATTTTACAAATAATCGTATAAAAAATTACTAACATCATTAGAATTTAAATATTTATTTAGAAATACTCAAATTTTTATATCACAGCCTATAAATAAATTAATATATAATCTTAAATTTTTCAAGTTTTAATAGTTTTAATTACATAATTATAATATTTAGTATTATATTTAAATTTTATTATTATTTTAATTTATTTATAATTGATAAATTTATATATTATTATTAATAAATTATAAGACTTTTTAATATGTCGTGTTGTGTTTTTCGAGCTTGTCACGTGTCATGCCTTTCGTGCTTCGTGTCGTGTTGTACTTAAGGACATAGTTTTCGTGTCGTGTTGTACTAATTTGTAGCATCGTGTTGTGTCGTGCCCAAAGCCGTATTTTTTCGTGCCTAGTCATCCTCGTACTTACCTGGCTCGTGCCGATTTCGTGTAGTGTCAAAAAATTCAACCCATATTTACAACACTATAGGTAACCAATTAGTTTATGCAGTATTGTAAGCAACCAATGGGTTGTCTTTTATTCCGTGATGAAAACAAAACATATCCTTCTCATATCTTAATAGACTACTAAAAGGGCCTTTAGCTTTCCTTTTTTCAACTCATTTTATAAAAAGGGAAGCTAAAGGGTGTGAAAATACCCGCCTAATTCGAAATTGACATTTAGAAGCAATTTTTCGGTAAAAACTGTAGGTATAGATATTAATAAACCCTATGTCGTCGGTTAGAAATTAAAAAATTTTGAGGGTTTTAATTAAACCCTATGTCGTCGGTTCCTAGCAAAGAACTGACGGCATAGGTGCACACTTTATTGACACGTGTGCACCTATGTCGTCGGTTCTTTGCTAGGAACCGACGGCATAGGGTTTATATAAACAACCCTCGATCGTCTTCTTCTTCCCCACGATAACCAGCAGCCACCAGGCCCCTAAAAACCCACAAAACCCTCGCCAACCACCACTAAAAATCCCATATCTCCCTCAATTCTTCACCATTTCATCCTATTTTTGTTTTAAAATTTTCTATTTTCAATATCTAATCCCATACGTTAAAAAAGTTTTATTTTTTTACCCATTTGCACTGTACCCGAACCTATTTTAAAAAAAGATGGTGGTATAACTCCGGCCACCGATTTTAGCGGAGAAAACGTTGAATCTCAACTTCCATTAAGGTATAAATATGATTTCTATTTATTTTATTAATGTACATTAATATTATTTTGCTTTTGTAATTTTTTTTAGGATTTTTTCATTTTATAAATATTATATTGTGTGTGTGCTATAGGTGGTCAGATTTTTGTCGCAATTTATCGCCGAATTGCGTTTATAGGGGTATATATGGGGTCGGTTGTTTTCAACCCTACAACATCGGTAGCGAATTTTGTGAAAATTGACGCTGAAAGGCCTTAAAAACCGTCTCTAAAAGTAGTTTTTGTAGTAGTGATATGATAATCTTGTGAAGTGAGGCATGATGGTGCTACTCTAGAATCCAACTAGTGGTCATGTGATCGAATTTTTTTGTTTAAAATTAAAGAGAAGAGAGAGCAATAAACATTACATTTGGTTTTAAAAAGATAATTAAAGAAATAAGAAAAAGAATAAAAATATGGCCTTTTTTCCAAAAAAAGAATATATATTTAATGAGAAAATATTTTAAAAAAGTTAAAAATATATATATATCTATTCTATATAAAATGTGGTTATGTAAAGGAATTCTAAGTTTGATGCTGTTTATAGTTTTCTACGTTAACTTTAATAAAATATCTCAATTACTTAACAATTTATTCTTTATTAATTTTATAATATTATTATATATATTTAAAAATAAAAAATTATGTAGATATTTTATATAAAAATATTTAATTTATTCATATATATTTAAAAATAAAAATTATATCTATATATATAATATATATTTATACCTTAATTTTACAATAAATTTTTTCTTTTAAAAATGATTAATGATATTGTTAAAAAAAATGATTAATGATATATATACGATTCTAATAATTTGTACGCTTTATTATAATTATAGTCTTCTAACTACAAAGTAAGAATGTATATATCATTATCATTATTTTTTTTAAATATATGTTTTGACATAATATATATTATAAAATGCATTTTGAAAGTAATTAATTCTCTAATCAAATTCAAATTTTGTCAAAATATTTTCTAATATAATCCTTATCTATAGAGAGAGATTAATATAAAATACTTATAACAATGAAATTCATTCTTTTATTGTATATATAATAGGAAAATTTACATTCCAATACTTTAATTTCATTCTTTTTACAAAAATATGGTGCTGTCATTTATATATCAAAGTGTACCGTTTTGGGTACCGTTATCAAATTAATTCACTTTTTTTTTATTTTTTTTTAAAAAAAAATTGAATGGGGCGTGTGTGATGTGTGATGACGTCATCACATCACGTCCTGCACGTCTTCCATTTTTTGCAGTCTTCAACTGTTCACGCGCCTCTTTTTTTGCATGTGTAATTCAAATTATGGACGGTTTTAAAGGATTATAATCATTATTTTCTTTTATTTTTATATTATATTTTACCATTTTTATGGTTTTTTAAGTGTTTGTATAAATAGGTAAAGTTTGTTTATAAATATACATTTTGAGTTTTAGTTTCTCTGTTTTCCTTTTATGCAGAGTATATGGGTTAGGGTTTCATCTTCTTGGGGTGGTTTATTTTCGTGTTAGTAAGAGTGTTTGAGTGCATCATTTTCGTTTATTGCCTTGTTATTATCATCTGTAAACCTAAAAAATGGTTAAAACTCGTTCTTCAATTTCTCCTTCGCATTCTGTAAAGATAGCTGCTGATAAGAAGAAAATGGAAAATGTTTCTGATGATGGAGATCGTGATGATTCTGATCGTTCTGGTGGATCTGGTGGATCATCGGATGGTAGCCGTGGCTCGGCATTGCAAACAAAGAGAAAAAGAATTGTTGAGAAAGTGAAGAAGGAAGATGTTCGAAATGTGAAAAAGATGAAGCAAGTTGCTGAAGATTTGCCTGAGGATTATGATAGTGAAGACTTGGAGGTTAAAGTTCGTAATGATTTGAAGGTATTTTTATGATTTTTAATTTTTTATTTGGTTGTATTTGGTTTACGATTTTCAGGGATTTAATTTATTTTTAGATTTTATAGTTTATTGTTATATGTTTTGAAATGTTTTTGATGTTTGTTTGTAATATTTTTTTGGTTTATATGGTAGTCGGTTTTTATTTGTGTTTTTTCGGGTGTTGTTTATGTTTTGTTATTTTTCATGATATTGTAATCTATTTTGTTGATTATAGGTTTGATTATTTGTTTTTAGGTTACTGTTTATGTATTTTTTTGGTTTATTTGTTAATTTTTTTCGATTTTGTTTATTTAGGTTATGTTTAAGTTTATTGTGTTTATTTTTGTATGTTTATGGTTTATTTTTGTGTTTTAGGTTTTTGATGGGTATTTTTCTTGTTTACTATGGAAAGTTTTGGTTTACAAATATGTTTTCTGTTTTGTTTATTATAGGTTTTGATTATTTGTTTTTAGGTTACTGTTATTGGTTTTTTAGTTTATTTGTTAATTTTTTTTCGATTTTGTTTATTTAGGTTTATGTTTAAGTTTATTGTGTTTATTTTTGTATGTTTATGGTTTATTATAGTATTTTAGGTATTGATGTGTATTTTTTCTTGTTTACAGTGGAAAGTTTTGGTTTACAAATTTAAATGATTATTGTATAATGTGAAGTTGTTTCTTGACGTTTATTTTTAATTTAATGTGTGGATTTCCTTGTATATCATTTTGTTTTTACAGGAATGAGATTTATATTTCAAGCCTAGTGAAAAGATTCAGGGAAAAGTGATGTTATTTCCTAATCAAGATAACATTGTTGTCAAAAATATTAATTCCAAGTTGACTAAAGATCAACGTAAGTTGTTTCGTGGTACTTGTTTTGGTTATTTTTTAGATAGCCATCCTGTTGGTTTTCAGTCTCAACTAGTTCATAATGCCTTACATAGGGAGGTATATCAGAAAAATGAAAAAGAAATGTGGTTTAAGTTTGGTGATGAGAATTTCAGATTCAGTTTAGCTGAGTTTGCTGTTGTTTCTGGTTTACTGTGTGTTGGTGATGCCGATTTGAGTAAGTATATGTTAGCCCAAGATATGTTTCCAAGAGGGGGGGTGAATTGGAAATTTAAACTAATTTCGGAAAATTAAAACTTTTAACACAAAATTATGCAATTAGTCAATTAATCAAGTAAAAGCAAGTAGTATGACAAGCAATATATTAAGACAAATAATTAAACTTGTAAAGTAAAGAGTTTAAGGATTAGAAAATGCAAACTCTCGATTTTTTACAAGGTTCGGTAGAACTATGCCACCTACGTCCTTGGTCTTCAAAGCTATGGACCTAGCTTTGAGTTCCAATATCGAGCCAAGTTAACGGGCTTGACTAACCCTTACAACCGGGAAATTTTCACCAAGGTATTTCCAAACCTCTTACAATAGTTTCGCACCCCCGAGGACTATTAACCTCTTTCTCGGATTGTTAAAGTGCCAATCTCACTATTTCCGGGTTGTTTACAAAACCTACAACCTCACCTCAATCACAATATGGAAATGTGTTTGATATACAAGCTAAAATCACTCTAGAAATATGATGATACAATGGAAACCTAGAGTGAAAAGCAAGCACACTTAAGATGAATAAAATCAAATTTTGGCTCAAAGTGTGTGAAAAGTGTTGGTTTGGATTTCAAACTTAGAAGCTCCTTAATCTCACTTAGATAGGTTAGATATATGTAATAAATGCTCAACCAACTTATTTTTTGAAAGAAAAATCGAGTTTATATAGTCTTTGATAAAAAAACTAGCCGTTTATAGCCGTTAGCACGTTTCCCGAGGTGAGGTCAGCCATGAACCGGAAGTCCGGATGGGAACCGGAATTCCGGATTGATTGCAACCGGAATTCCGGTTGCCCATCCGAATTCGATGATGACCGAGTGGCAAAAGTGCCATTTTCGGGACTTAAACGCGCATAACTTCTTACTCGATTATCCGATTTCAGAAATTCCAACTTTGTTCTCTTAGTTAAACAAAATGTAATTTAGAAATTCAATCAAAAAATTTTTTGAACTATCGTGTGAGAAAACTTGTTGCACAAGTTAGTGAATGGGCCAAAATTCAAATTTATAAAAATTAATGTGCTATGCAAATCACTTTAACAAGACTAAAGTAGATTTATACCATTTAATTTTGAGTAGTCTTGATGTAGATGAGCCTCCTAGCTTGATTTGCATGTTTTTGATCCCAAGTTGATTTTTCCCGAGAGTTGACCTTGACTTTGACTTTGACTTTGACTTTCGGGTTGACTTTTTGACTTTGGGATTTTGAAGACCTCTTTTGAATAGGGTCTTGAGTTGTTGATCCCTTGATGAATCTTTTGCTCTTGATATGCTTGTTGAGTCCATTTAGTGTTGCTTTTAAAAGTTTGGTAAAAATACCAAAATATTTATTTTCTCTTTTAAATTTGCTACAAAATCAATAAATCATTAGTAACAAATAATAATCAAATATTTGCTAATCATCAAAACAAGGAGATCGAAAAGTTTGAGTTAACAATCTCCCCCTTTTTGATGATATCAAATATTTGATTATTTTTAAAGGGAAAGAAAAAAAAAATTTAAGCAAAGTAAGTTGGATTAGCTCCCCCTTAATGTGTGCAAGAAAAAAAATTTACCTTTTAATTTTACCTTGCATGAAATTGTAAACTCCCCCTCAATTTTTACTTATGATAAAAGGATTAGATACCAAAAAAAAAATTTGAGGTGATGCCAAAAAATTAATCAATAGTTGTTCTCCCCCTTTTGATTCATCAAAAAGGGTGGCAAGGAATTCACAAAAAACAAAAGAAAAGAGAAAAAAAATAATAAAAAATAAAGACAAAGCAACAAGCCAATGCATTAAAAAAAAACATAACATCCAAAATAACATTCAACACAACAAACAAACAACAAATAAAAAAAGAAAAAGTACCAACTAACACAAAGTCAAAAGGCATGAAGCCTTTGCACACAACCAAAAAAAAATTAAAAATAAAAGGAAACTAAATAAGCCAAAAAAAAAAAAATGCAAGAACTAGTTTGGTGGGGGGCCAAAGCGATCCATGTATGCCCTCCATTGTGCCATCTCCTCTTGCACATTAGCAAACCCATGCACCATGTCACTCCTCATGGTGTTGATGTCATTGTTGAGGTTGGTGAGTTGTGAGTTGAGATCATTTCGCAAGGTTTGAAATTGGTTGTCAACCGAAGTGTGAAGACGAGTGAAAGCTTCCTCAAGGTTGAAGTGGGGAAAAGTAGGCATGGGAGGAGCTTGAGGAGGCATCTCTTCTTCTTCTTCTTCTTCTTCTTCTTCACTTTCACTTGCGGGCAAATTAATTTCTTCATCATCACTCTCCAAATCAATTTGCATTCTTTGCCCTCTTTTGGGTGTGAACACCCATTCATTGTTAAGGAATTTGTAACCCATAGCCTTGAAAGTTTTGGATCCTAGAATGTCACTAGAGGTAGGATCATTTTTCTTTTCATGTAGGGTAGGAATTCCTAAGAGAGGAAAAAGGTAGCTAAGAAGAAAACCAAAGGGAAGTGCCTTAATCATATTAGGCTTGTCCACATCAAGTATGAATTTTAAAATAAGATAGCCTAGGTTGATGGGTGTGGTTTTGGCTATAATGAGATGCATGAGTAATTGATCAATGGAATTGATCTCATCTTGGTGGCCACTTCTAGGAGCAAGATTTGCAACAATAAATTTGTGGAGGATTTTAGCCTCTAAAGTGAGTTGGTGTCTTTTTGGTCTCATAATAAAAGGGCCATCACCACAAATATTCCTAGAACACTCATCAAAGTTAAAAATGGCATCATTTTTGAGAGAAAGTTTGGGTTCAAGTAATATGCCACCATTTGGTGCTCCTAACATGTCATTAAGAGATGCTACATTGAGTTCAAAAGCTACTCCTCTAAGGGTTCCTCTAACACCTAAAGGTTCTAATGTAGGTTTAATACAAGCATAAAAACCTTGAACTAGCCTAGGATACAATGGAGTATTAATTTGAATAAAAGATGTCCATCCTAGGGTATCAAAATGATGACTAAAATCAACACAATCAAGGCTAGGGAGATCACAAATTTTACCTTTGAGAATTTTCCTAGAGGAGAAATCATTGACAAACTTGTTGTGATCTTCATCATTGAAGAAGAGAGTGGGCTCTTGCCTTGCTTTTGCCCTTATTTCCCTTTGTTGAATTGCACTAGCCATTCTCTTGGGAGCTCTTGAGGAGGAAGCCATTGAAGAACACACTTCTCTTTTTTTTTTTTAATTATTGGAAGATGAGAGTGAGGCTTTGAAAGAGAGAATTTTAGAGAGAAAGAGATGATGGCTGCTGTATTAGGGTTGAAAAAAATTGAATGGGGGAAGAAAAATTCGGTGGTAGGGTTTAAAAAGGGAAAAAAATCGCATTAAAAAGACAAAGCGCACTTTGCGATCTGTGCCATCGAATTCCGGATGGTACAACCGGAATTCCGGTTGGTACAGGATCAGCAAAAAAAGGTTCCTAAAAATGTGCTAAAAAATCCAATTTTGACCCAAATGACCCCAAACCAATTCTAATACCTTTAATATGATAAAACAAAATTGCTCAAACAAGAAAATCTGAAAAATAATGAAAAATGACGATTTACGGTAAGTTTTCGAAAATTGCCAAGAAAACTACGAAATAGTACCAAAAATGAGTTTTATGCAACGAAATTGAAAAATTCTTTTTCCAGCAGTTTTATAAAATAAAATGTGAGGTGTACAAACTTACGGAATCGAAAAATGTTGAAAAATGAGAGAGTTTGGCGAAAAACACTCTTTTAGGCCTAAAAATCTAAAAATTCAACAAGTGAGGTACCAAAAATTTGTTTCATGCAAATTTCAATCAAGGCAAACCTATAGGCATACTAAATACACTCTATTTCACATATTCAAGCATATAGACACATAAGAAAATCAAATATGCAAAAATTCACATGTTCACTTGTTTAAAAAACAAGTCCAAAGTTCACCAAAAATCCACATTTTGACCTATAATTTTAAGTTTTTCAACAAGGAGAGTTCATATAGGTCAAGTATCAATAAATTTTCTCATCTATGCATATAAATCTCATTAATATCATATTTGGAACAATTATGCATAAATACGTAAGTAAAGAGATATGAAATTTTTCATAGCTAGCAAACCTTATATTCATTTAAGTTGGTCATGCCTAGCTCTCTTCTAATGAAACTAAATCTCTCATCACTAAGAGGCTTGGTGAATATATCCACTAATTGGAATTCGGTGCTTACAAAGTCTAGCATAATATCACCTCTTTGGATATGATCTCTAAGGAAGTGGTGCCTTATGTCAATATGCTTGGCTCTAGAATGCAAATATTGGATTCTTAGAGAGGTTAATGGCACTAGTGTTATCACACTTTATGGGTGTACATTCAAAATCAATATCAAAATCCTTAAGAGTTTGTTTCATCCAAAGTATTTGTGCACAACAACTACCCGCGGCTATATATTCGGCTTCGGTTGTGGATAGAGCTACCGAGTTTTGTTTCTTGCTAAACCATGACACTAAGGAATTTCCTAGAAAGTGACAAGTTCCACTAGTACTTTTTCTATCCGTCTTACAACCGGCAAAGTCGGCATCCGAGTAGCTAACTATTTCAAAGTTTGTGTTCTTGGGGTACCAAAGTCCTAGATTCATTGTGCCTATCAAGTATCTAAATATTCTCTTAACGGCACTTAAGTGGGATTCTTTAGGACAAGATTGGTACCTAGCACAAAGACCAACACTAAACAAAATATCCGGTCTACTAGCGGTTAAATATAATAAAGAGCCAATCATACCTCGATACTTGGTGATGTCCACATTCTTACCGCTTTCATCTTTGTCCATCTTTATGGATGTGCTCATGGGTGTATTCATGGACTTTGCATTTGCCAAGTCAAACTTTTGAAGAAGATCCTTGATGTACTTAGTTTGACCTATGAATATGCCATCCTTTTGTTGCTTGATTTGAAGTCCAAGAAAAAAGTTGAGTTCTCCCATCATGCTCATCTCAAACTCACTATGCATACACTTAGAAAATTCTTCACAAAGAGCATCATTAGTAGCACCAAAAATAATATCATCAACATAAATTTGTACTATAATAATGTCTTTGGATTTTCTTTTTATAAAAAGTGTATTATCAGCTTTACCCATTGAAAAACCATTTGAAATAAGAAAAGTGCTTAATCTTTCATACCAAGCTCTAGGAGCTTGCTTTAAACCATATAAAGCCTTTTTCAATTTGTAAACATGGTTAGGGTATTTATGATTTTGAAAACCGGGTGGTTGAGAGACATAAACCTCTTCCATAATGTACCCATTTAAGAATGCGCTTTTTACATCCATTTGATACAAGATAAAATTCTTGTGGCATGCAAAAGCTAACAACATTCTAATGGACTCAAGTCTTGCTACCGGGGCAAAGGTTTCCTCATAATCAATTCCTTCTTCTTGATTGTAACCTTGGGCCACTAATCTAGCCTTGTTACGCACAATGACCCCATGCTCATCTACCTTATTTCTATAGACCCATTTTGTTCCAATCACCGATTGATGTGACGGTCTTGGAACTAACTCCCAAACATTATTTCTTATAAATTGATTTATTTCTTCTTGCATAGCTAGAAGCCAAAATTCATCAACTTCGGCCTCTTTAAAATTCTTTGGTTCAATTTGAGAAATAAAAGCAATGAAATTACACAAGTTTCTAAGGGAGTTTCTAGTAGTGACACCTTGAGAAGGATCACCTAGAATTTGGTCTATAGGATGAGCACTTTTGAATTTCCACTCATGTGGAAGGTTAGAGTTCATACCTTGGCTTTCATCTACCTTTTCCACGGGTGGTTCCTCTTTGGGAGTTTGTGAAGGAGCATTGGAAGTCTCTCCAATTTCGAGATTTTGAACCTCATCTCCCAAACCTACAACATCATCATCTAAACTTTTGCTCGTAGGCGGGTTAGTCTCATCAAAAGCAACATGAATAGATTCTTCAACAACATTAGTTCTTTTGTTATAAATTCTATAAGCTTTACTATGTGTTGAATACCCTATAAAAATTCCAACATCGGATTTAGCATCAAATTTTCCAAGGTTGTCCTTGGTGTTTAAAATGTAACATTTGCATCCAAAAACTTTAAAATAGCCAATGTTGGGTTTTCTTCCTTTCCAAAGCTCATAAGGGGTTTTATTCATGTTGGGCCTAATGAAAACACGATTCAAAATATAACAAGAAGTATTGACGGCCTCGGCCCAAAAATATTTTGGTAATGAAATTTCATTTAGCATTGACCTAGCCATTTCTTGAATTGTTCTATTCTTCCTTTCGACAACTCCATTTTGTTGTGGAGTTCTTGGTGCCGAAAAGTTATGGTTACCACCATGATCTTCACAAAACAATTCTAAGGCATCATTGTCAAACTCACCACCATGGTCACTCCTAACGGAGGTAATAGAATATCCTTTTTCATTTTGCACATTTTTACAAAATTTGACAAAGTTTTCCAAAACATCACTTTTAAGAGTCAAGAAAATAACCCAAGTAAATCTTGAAAAATCATCAACAATTACAAATGCATAGTATTTACCACCAAGACTAGCAATTCTAGAAGGACCAAATAAATCAATATGAAGCAATTGCAAAGGTCTAGTAGTTGAAATTTCTTTCTTGGAATGAAAAGATGTTTTAATTTGTTTTCCAAATTGGCATGCATCACAAAGTTTATCTTTAACAAACGGAATAGATGGCAAACCAATAACAAGATCTTTTCTAACCAATTTTGAAATAGAATCCATACTAGCATGTCCTAATCTTCTATGCCACAACCAAGAATTATCATTCATAACGGTTAAACATTTATTTTTACTATCAAAAGAATCAACATCAATAATATACACATTATCCTTCCTTACTCCAAGGAAAATAACTTCATTGGTTGAAACATTTTCAATGGAGCATTTTGAGGATTCAAACACAACACGAAAACCTATATCACATAATTGACTAATACTAAGCAAGTTATGTTTAAGATTATCAACAAGAAGCACATTTTTAATACATGGAGAGTATATGTTACCGATATCACCAATGCCCAAGATTTTTCCTTTTGAATTGTCTCCAAAAGTGACAAAGCCACTTTCCTTGCTTTTAAAGCTTGAAAATCTTGATGGATCACGGTCATATGCTTTGAACATCCACTATCCAAGAACCATAAGCTTTGGCACTTTCTTGTTGATTCCCCATCATCAAGTGCCATCATGCACATGTTTGCCACTTCATTCTTTCCTTCTTCTTCGGAGTCCTCTTCGTCAACTATTGAGCCAATCCGCCAACATTGCCCTTCCTTTGTATTTGTTCTTCTTTCTCATTGGACAATCCATCTTCATATGTCCGGGCTTCTTGCACTCAAAGCAAATTGGTGGATCATCTTTGCTTTTTCTTTCTTTTGAGTCACTCCCTCTTTGTGGCTTCTTCCCAAAGTTCTTTTTGAATTTCATGAACTTTTTGTATTTCTTAGAGAAGAGTGCCAAGTCCTCCATGTCACTACATAAGCTTTCCTCATCTTCTTCACTAATGGCATGGGAGGATGAAGACTTGAATGCAATAGTCTTCTTTTTCTTCTCAACTTCCTCTTCTTCTTGAGCACTCATGAAAATTTCATGGTTCATGAGTGAGCCAATTAGTTCTTCCAAGGGAAGTGTTGAGAGATCCTTGGCTTCTTGAATGGCAACCACCTTTCCTTGATAAGCCTTGGTGAGACTTCTCAAAATCTTGGTCACCATATCCTTTTGAGTAAGTACCTTGCCAAGAGTTCAAACCATTAGTAATTGTAGTGAAGCGAGTATACATATTAGCAATGGTTTCATCCGATTTCATCTTAAAGTTCTCATATTGAGTGGAATAAATTTGAATTTTAGTTTCCTTCATAAGACTAGTTCCTTGATGAGTAACTTCAAGCATTTTCCACATATCATAAGCGGTAGAGGCTTGTTCAATATTTTTAAAAATATCTCTATCCAAACCACATATAAGA
The DNA here is from genome assembly GCF_029168945.1 of Cannabis sativa. Lineage (NCBI taxonomy): Eukaryota > Viridiplantae > Streptophyta > Magnoliopsida > Rosales > Cannabaceae > Cannabis > Cannabis sativa. The sequence continues at coordinate 68,642,736 of NC_083601.1, forward strand.
GCATATTTAGCTTTAGCATTTTTAGAAAGCATTTTCTTATCATTTTCATCATATGCTTCATAAGTCTTAATTACTTGACACCATTTATGACATGTTTAGCAACATAAGGACCACTAGACACAATATGCCACAAATCATAGTCAATAGATTGAAGGTAAGTTTCCATTCTAATTTTCCAATAAGGAAAATCTACTCCATTGAAGTATGGTGCTCTATTTGTGCTAAAACCTTCTAACATGTTATTTTGTGAATTACTTGGAAACGCCATGCTCTAGATTGTGAAATCTAATCAAATAATTTGAGCCCTTGCTCTGATACCAATTGTTAGCCCAAGATATGTTTCCAAGAGGGGGGGTGAATTGGAAATTTAAACTAATTTCGGAAAATTAAAACTTTTAACACAAAATTATGCAATTAGTCAATTAATCAAGTAAAAGCAAGTAGTATGACAAGCAATATATTAAGACAAATAATTAAACTTGTAAAGTAAAGAGTTTAAGGATTAGAAAATGCAAACTCTCGATTTTTTACAAGGTTCGGTAGAACTATGCCACCTACGTCCTTGGTCTTCAAAGCTATGGACCTAGCTTTGAGTTCCGATATCGAGCCAAGTTAACGGAAGCTTCGACTAACCCTTACAATACCGGAAATTTTCACCAAGGTATTTCCAAACCTCTTACAAAAGTTTCGCACCCCCGAGGACTATTAACCTCTTTCTCGGATTGTTAAAGTGCCAATCTCACTATTTCGGGTTGTTTACAAAACCAGGTGCCAACCTCACCTCAATCACAATATGGAAATGTGTTTGATATACAAAGTAAAATCACTGCAGAAATATGATGATACCATGGAAACCTAGAGTGAAAAGCAAGCACACTTAAGATGAATAAAATCAAATTTTGGCTCAAAGTGTGTGAAAAGTGTTGGTTTGGATTTCAAACTTAGAAGCTCCTTAATCTCACTTAGATAGGTTAGATATATGTAATAAATGCTCAACCAACTTATTTTTGAAAGAAAAATCGAGTTTATATAGTGTTTGATAAAAAAACTAGCGGTTTATAGGCGTTAGCACGTTTCCCGAGGTGAGGTCAGCCATGAACCGGAAGTCCGGATGGGAACCGGAATTCGGATTGATTGCAACCGAGGTTTGCTATCCGATCGGATGAGGGCGACCCGATGTAAAAGTGCCATTTTTCGGGACTTAAACGCGCATAACTTCTTACTCGATTATCCGATTTCAGAAATTCCAACTTTGTTCTCTTAGTTAAACAAAATGTAATTTAGAAATTCAATCAAAAATTTTTTTAAACTATCGTGTGAGAAAACTTGTTGCACAAGTTAGTGAATGGGCCAAAATTCAAATTTATAAAAATTAGTGTGCTATGCAAATCACTTTAACAAGACTAAAGTAGATTTATACCATTTAATTTTGAGTAGTCTTGATGTAGATGAGCCTCCTAGCTTGATTTGCATGTTTTTGATCCCAAGTTGATTTTTCCCGAGAGTTGACCTTGACTTTGACTTTGACTTTGACTTTCGGGTTGACTTTTTGACTTTGGGATTTTGAAGACCTCTTTTGAATAGGGTCTTGAGTTGTTGATCCCTTGATGAATCTTTTGCTCTTGATATGCTTGTTGAGTCCATTTAGTGTTGCTTTTAAAAGTTTGGTAAAAATACCAAAATATTTATTTTCTCTTTTAAATTTGCTACAAAATCAATAAATCATTAGTAACAAATAATAATCAAATATTTGCTAATCATCAAAACAAGGAGATCGAAAAGTTTGAGTTAACAGTATACACACAGAGAAAATGCTTTTGTTGATCGATATTTTTGTGATCAGACAGTGACTGTTAGTGCTGTTGAGCATAGGTTTATGTATAGTGATTTCAAGTCAGATGAGTATGCTGTGAAGATGGTTGTTTTGTACCTTGTTACTAATTGTTTGATTAGTAGCGTTTACTCAAAAAAAGGTCCTGTTGAGATTTTGAACATAATTGGGGTTGATGAGTATGGTAGTTTCCCATGGGGTATACCATTGTTTGAATTAACTTTGCACAATTTAAAGATTGGTCTGAGGGGTGTTATGAAGGGAAAAGGTGTTTCTAAGCCTCTTGCTAAGGTTAAAGGGAAACATTTGGAAAAGGGTCCTCGATCTTATAAACTTCCTGGTTTACCTTTTGCATTCTTGGTTTGGTTGTATGAAACCATCCCTTTGTGCTTGAAGGCAAGGTTTTGTTCCTATGATTCTGGTAAACCATATAGGTTTTGTAGATGGAAGAGTATTGGAAATCCAAATTCAAGTGAAGTTGAGAAGAAAGTTTTATCTTCAAATAAGGTATTTTTTATATTTTGTAAATTATTTATTTGTTGTTTTTATTATATTTTGTAAACTAATTATTTTTTTTTTTGTTTTGCTAGCTGAAAGGAAAACATATTGTGCCTACTGAAAATGAAAGGAATGGTTTATTGGTCCTTACTGGAATGGAGTTTATTGGCCGACAAGAGTCAGATGATGACTTTGATGATGTTCCATTCTCAAAGTTTAATGTTGATAGAGTTGGATCTTCTGGTGTACAGAAGGAGTTTACTGGTGGTTTTGATGTCGATGGTGTGATGCGTAAGATGAAGGATTTTATTTCTAGGCAAAAGAAGACTGATGAGTCTATTGAAGTATTGAATAAGGTGTTGGAGGGTAGATTCAAGGAGTTGCAGTTAAGTCTTCAGTCGTATATTGACTCAAAGATCAGTGAAGGCTTGGTTTTTTTTATGGAATTGAAGTTTAATGAGTTGAAAGAAGCTATTGAAAATGCAAAAATTTCTAAAGATGGAAATGATAGTCCTGATGAGAGCGATGGCAAGGTTGGTTTTTTGATTATGTTTATTTATTAGTTTATTAGATGTTTCTTTTTTTTTTTTTCATATGTTGTTTTGATTTTTTTGTTTTTTTTATTGTGCAAGAATGATGATTTAAATGATGTTGAAGTTTTTGATGTGAAAAATCAAGATGCAATTGAAATTGTTGGACTCGATGAGAATATTCAATATACTCAGGTTATTTTTGTTTTGTAAACTAGTATATTATTTTTTATTTATTGAATATTTTTTGTTTATTGAATATTTTTTGTTTATGTTATTAACGTTTTTATTGTTTAATGGATTTATTATTTATTTTTTTTGTAGGTTTTTAATGATGATGCTCCTTCATTTGATATTATGAGTTTTATTTCTAGTAAACCTGATTGGTTGTAAACCTGATTGGTTTACTGAAGAAAAAAAGAATACTAATAAATTGAATGATGAAGAACAGGTTGTTGATGATCATGGCCTTTTTAAGGATGTTGTTAAAAAATCTAAGGAGGATGAAGATGATGGTGGAGATGACCAGGTAAGTTTATTTATTTTTAGGTTTTTCATTATTTAGATGATTTGTTACTCTGTTATTTTTTGTCACTGTCAAATGTTCTTTATTTTTGTTTTGTATATTTAAAGGGTTTGGGGGGTGGTGATGCTGTTAAAGCTATTGGTTTAGATGGGACAAATAAAGACAATGTTGAGGGAAAGAATACTGAAGAAGCAAAAGATGTTGCAGATAGGAGTAATAAAGATAATGTTGAGGGTAGAGCAGTTGATGTAGATGCAAGTGTAAATGATGTTGAAGGTGTTGCTAGTAAGGGAAAGTTATTTGATAGTGAAGGAACTGAGGATAGTATCACTATGTCTGCTTTGGAGATTATAAATGAAAAGATTGATGCTTATGAGAGAAGCATTAAAAAGGTTTGTCATTTTTTGTTTATTGTATACTTTTTTTTATTTAGTTTATTTTATATTTTGAATCATTTTGTCATGTTTAATTATTTTTATTTTTTGTTATTAGGATAAGTCTTTAAATAAATTAGAGGCAACAAATACTGATGTTTTATCTACCTATGGGTTGGACAAGGTTTGTTTACTTTTTTTTTGTTATTCTTGTTTATGTTCTGTGTATTGATTTTGGTTTACTATGTTTACATATATTTTGTTTTTTTTTTTTTTGCATGATATTTTAAGATTGATGTTATTGGTGTTGAGAAGAAACATGGTTCTCAAGAAAGCTTTTCTGTATCTACCATAGAGGTTGTTAATGATCATTTGGTTTCCTATGAAGACAGTTTGAAAAAGGTTTCTTTTTATTTTATTTATGTTATTTGGTAGTTTATTTTTTTTTTCTTTTCACTTCCTTTTTTTATTTGTTTGCAATTGTTTTGAATGCTAGGGAAAATCTATAAAATTGGAGGAAGCAACTCCTACAGTTGGAAATAGAGAGAGGAAACCTAGTTCTGTATACAACAGTCCGTATACCACAGAATTTGGTTCAGGTTGTATTGGTAAACCAAAAGGTGGACGTCCTGGATCATGTGCTTTTGGATTTGGCTTTTTGAATGTGATTGATGATGTGCAAGCTAAATCTTTTGATCAGTGGTTTAAGATTGAGTTTAATGATAAAAACAAAGTGAAGAACTTTAAAGAATGTCATAGGAAGCTTAAGGTTCCATTGGATTTTGTGGTTTGTCAAATCGACGATAAGATGTGGTTCTATGATTTGCTTACTGTTGGGAAGAACTTGTCATGCTCGGTTAGTGTGTTATTATATATATATTTTTTTGTTTATTGTATACTTTTTCTGTGTATTTGTTTATAACTTTGGATTGTTTTATGTTTATTGCAGCATATTGATGTTTGTTTCTACTATTTGAGAAAGAAGTTAAAGTATGACCAGTCTGTGAAAATTTCTGGTAACACTACTGATTGCTTCTTTGCTTCTCAAATTTTCGATTTATATAATGAGTTTGTTGCAAGTGGTGAAAATGTTGATTCGATTAAGAAGGATTCTAAGGCAGCTGTATACATAGCGGGTTTTTATATGTTATGCAGTAAACCCTGGGCTGAGCTTGATTTCGTTCTAATGCCTGTTAACGTGATTGTTCTTGCTCATTGGATATTGTGTATTCTTGACATTAAGATGAGATGCTTAAAAGTGTTAAATTCTATGAGGTTTGGGAGGTACAAGAACAACTCAGAGAGTTTTGTTCGTGCATTTGCTGTAATAATTCCTATCTTGCTGTCACATGTTAATTTCTATGAGGGGAGAAAAGATATTGACAGGAGTAGTAAGCACTGGCAAGGTAAAAAAGATACTGATGCGTTTGATATTGTCGTGGTTGATAATTTGCCACAACAAGAGGATAGGTAACTATCTTTGTTTTTTTTTTCTTATATTTATGATTTTATGTTATTGTTTATTTTTTGTTATCTGACAATTGTTATGGGTTTATTTTGTGATGTAGTGATTGTGGTGTTTTTATCATAAAGTATGCTCATTTCTTTATGCATGGATTGATTGATAAGATTCCTAAGAAGTTGGACATTGCATTCACTCGTAAGAAGTTGTGTGTTGATCTGTTTGTTCATGCAAAGAAGAAGGAGTTGGGTGGGTACGAGTCTACTTCGGAGAATCCAGGAAGGATGCCATAGATTTCTGTAATAGAACAACATGTTGGATTATTAGTTTACATTTTTTTGAACTTTATGTGTATTTTTATGTCATGTTGTTTTGTTTTTAGGTTTATGTTTGTGTTTGTTTAAGTAACTGTTTGGAACAGTAATATTTTAGGAGACTCTTGCCTATTTTAATTTTGAAGTAACCTTTTGGTTTACTGGCACAGTATGTTTGCAGTTTTTATGTTATGTATTTCTGTGAGACAATATGTTAATCTTTTGGATTTAGAAATTAGTTTTAGTGTTCTGGCTTTTTTTATGTGATTTTTTTTTAATTTTGTTTGATCTTATAAACCAATGACATTTCTGTATACCATTATAAGTGGTATAAACCAATGTGATGGTTTATTAACCATTAAAATGGTTGTAAATTAATTACAGTTAGTAACTGTACATATATTTGGTAACTTGTTATTTTTAACATATTATTTCATATAGAGGAGGCAAAAAAAAACTTACTTGAATCTAAGCGAATTGTAATCATTTTATTAAAAGTTGGTATTAATACATTGAAAAGCTTTATCAACTAACAATTATCATTGTAAACTGTTTTTGTATACTGTCTATTTAGTAACCATGTTTGATGGTTACACCAACATTTATTTATTTTACCTCAGGATCTTATGATCTTTTTCTTTTTCTTGGTGGTTTTAGTACTGGGTCATTTTTACATGATCTTTTGTTGTGTCCTCTTTGGCGACATTGACCGCATACCACTTGTGCTTTTGCTTCAAGTCCATTTTTGTATCGTTGTTTCTTTGGTCTTCCGGCAGCTCTCTTATGTTTAGGTGGGAGGACTACAATATTTTTTATTAAATCTGGTATATTCCATGATGTTGCCTCACCTAATGGGAGTATACTGTCTTGATATGTTGCCATAAAAGCTTCTTTCGTGTAGTAGTATGAGCAATATTTGTAGCAAGACAGGTTCCTATTGCTTAGTACAGTCATTGCATGAGAGCAAGACATTTCATCATATTCAAATCGTTGGCAGCTGCATGTTTTATTCTCCAAGTTTACTATGTGAGATCTGTTGTTGTCGTGTACTTGGTATACCAGAAGGTTTGCTGTTTCAACCTGTATTAATCAAGTAAACGATTGTTAAGTTTACAACAGAGCAAATATGTTTGTAAGCAATTTTTATTTTTCTGTATATATAATTACCTTGTACTTTAAACTCATATCTCTTTGTTTCTTTAATGTTTTTTCAGGTATTTTTGCCAGTGTTGTTGTAGTTTTTTGGGCTCTATTCTTGTTTTCCCAATACCATCTTTGCACCAATGAATGTAGGCATTCTAGTAGAGTTGCGATGGGTAGGTCTCTTACTGCTTTCAAGGCTGCATTGACTGATTCGGCAATATTTGATGTCATTGTTTTGTATCTCCTGTTCATGCCATATAGTCTTGTCCACTTTTCGACACCAATTTCATTCACCAAGTAATCTCTTATTCTTACATCTATATTGTCCAAGTCTTGCATGCTCTTTTCAAAATCTTCTATGTTGTAAGCTTTAGATGCACTATTAAATGCAATCTTGAGCTCATCACCTCCTTTTTTGAATTTCATTTTTATATTCTTCATCAAATGGTAACAACATACCCCATGCATTATATCTGGAAAGGTCTCTTTTACTGCTTTTAGTATACTCTCATGTCTATCTGATACGATGCATTGACCTTCTCTTTCGCCATAAGTTTCCTTTATTTTGTGAAGAAACCATTCCCAAGAGCTGTCATTTTCAGAATCTACTACTGCAAATGCAAGTGGGAATATATGTCTATTTGCATTTTGTGCACTTGCTATCAACAAAGTGCATCCATGTTAGTTTGTTAAAAAGGTTCCATCCGTGACTATTATTGGTGTACAGTGTTGCCAACCTTTTATTGAAGCACCTACTGCAAAGTATAGATATTTGAATTTGTTATCTTCATCTGTTACTAGGTCTGTAATTGTTCCTGTTTCAAAAGTAACCAATTAGTTTATAGTATAAATACTTATGTAGCATATTATAACTTTATGTTGACGAAGTATTTTATTACCTGGGTTTGATATTTGCATCATGTATAAAATTGATGGTATCTCACTGTATGATTCTTGTGGGCAGCGACGAGCATCCACAATTGCCTTTTCTCTAGCTCTCCATGCTTTTTGGTAAGATATAGAGACACTGTAATCATCTGCCATGTCATCCACAATTTCTGTTGGAGTGTAATCTCTTTTTGGATTTACAAACTTGTTTTTTATAACCTTTCCAACCAGGTTGCTTGTAGCTTGAGGATGGTCTCCAGAAGTAATGTCCAATGAACATGTATGAGTATGCTCTATTTTTCTTATGATAAACATGTCAGTCTTTCCATGTTTTGATGCTAAGAATGTCCAGTTGCAGATATCATCAATACAGACTAGTTTATAGTCTAGTTTTGATGATCTTTTTACCTTGAAAGGTTGATTGTATCTTATTCAGTGAAGGCTTACTGCTTGTTGGAGGGTTTCCTTGTTTGTAAAAACTTGGCCAATATGTATTTCAGCAACTTGAGGATTTGAAATTATTTGATTTGCTTCGGAGCTTTTTTCCATCGATTTTTGAGTTTGTTCAATCACATAATCTGCCATCTTTGTTGCATATTCTGTTCTTGTTGGTAGCAGTTGCCTTGTTTGTAAACTAGTTTCCCCATTGTAGGTATAGTTTACTCTATCATTGTGTTCATTGTCGGTTGTGGATGTTGAGATGTTAATGCAGATAGGATATTTGGTCTCATCATCATTTTTCCTTCGTATTTGTTCATAAAACTTGCATCCACTATCATCTTTGATTCTTATTGGTGGTATGCCTTCAGTTACTTGAAATTGAAGATCAATCGTATATTTATTTCTGTCCAAATTCAAAGCTTTGTATACTATGTGAGAAAGCTCATAATGTGAACAATCTGTTGGAATTAGTATACCTTCGACTTCATAATCAACGTATGTTGTTCTGTCAACCCAAGTTCCATTGTAAAAAAGAATCACTGTTCTAACATCCATATTCCTGCGTGATTTGTTTAGTTTAATCATGTTAAGTATTGTATACAGTAAACATTATGTATATACAAAAATATAAACATGTAATAGGTGTTATGTTCATAAACTAAATTTTATATTTATTATAGTAAGGTCTATATGCAGTTTTACGAATTAGATGACTATATGTTGAACTATAATATTGGAGTGATTACAATTACGAAGGTTTATAGTGTACTGTATTTTTTAAAGTACTTAGTATTGATTAGTTTACTATCAGCTATGATTACAATTGGTAAACTATCTGATTAGTACTGATTAATTGTCAAATAATCATGTTTAACAGAATTAACAAACATGATGCATTTTTAGGTGTTTTCAGGAATTGGAAGGTGTAATTTGTTATAAGCAGTAGTATGTATCGTAATGTATAATAGGTACCTTATTCAGATTTAGTTTTCGATGTTGTAGTTGACGTACTTCTTCTTCTTCCTCGAAGCAACGATCTCTGGTTTTCGTTTTTTGTTTGTTGTGATCAGCTCATAGGTTTATTGATCGATTGAATTGTAGGTCGAATTAGAGAGATGATGATTTGCTTGTTGTATACAGTAACAGGTTTGAGAGATATGATGATCGATTCTCTAATTTTCAGATTCGTCGAGGTCTCTATTTTCCGTCAATGGTGTTTTTTCGTTCAAGTTTGGTTTGGTTTCTGTTTTTCGATTTCGTGTATTATTCCTATGGTATTTATAGCTTTCTGTTTTAATCAGTAGAACCACGCGCAGAGATGGCCGAGACTTATGGAATTGTGGGCGCGTCTCCTTCATCGCCGGTGGTTCCAAAATTATCGAAGCTAATCACGGTATGCTTGATGACGTGTCACGGCATACCCACGGATTGTTTTTATATAACGTTTTTCTGTAATATTAATGTATATAATGTATATATATATATATAAAAATTTCCCTATATAATATATATACATATAATTATATCTAAAGAGCACACCAATGTAGCCGCGATAGCTAAAAAAAATTTTCAAAAATTAAAATCTCAAATTCTATTTCAAAAATTAAAAAATTAAAAAACATCACCTAATTAAAAAAAAAAAAATTAACGTACATGAATTGCACTTAACATTACTTAATTAAACCTAATTAGAAAAATATAATTATACCTGCATTGGACGTAACATCAATCTGTTATATATATAGAAAAAAGATGTATGGGTAACAAATTAACCGACAAGTAAGGGTAACCTGCTTTTTCCATATTTTTTGATTTTTCAAAAAAATAAAAAATTCATAAAATATATTTTTTTAAAAGAAAATTCATATTTTTTAAAATTTATACCTTAACAACCATAAAAATAAAAATTTCTCGAAAAAAAAGGTATTATTGTAATTAAAATGAACTTGTAATTATTATGAGAAGTATAAGGGGTACTTACATATTTAAGAAAATAAAGCTAATTTACATAAATATAATAAGGAAACTTAATAGGAAAAAATATGGTATTTACAATAAAAATTTAACATGTATGGGATATGCAACTTTGAATTACCATAAAAAACATTAAAATTTCTTTCATATTTTTCTTAGAAAAAAATAAAATAAATGAAACTACAGTAATCGCCGGAGTTGTCATTGGTGCTGGAAAAATCGTCAGAATTTGCTGTTGGTGCCGGAAAAGTCGTCGAAGTAGCTGTCGGCGCCAGAGAAGCCACTACAGTTGATGTCAGCAGTGAAAAAGTCATCGAAATTGGCACTGTTACCGAAAAATTACCAAGAAATTGGTTTTTTCATCAAGAAACTGGTTTCTTCATCAAGAAATTAGTTTCTTGGTGATTTTTTCGATAATTTTCTCGGCGATAATGCTAATTCCGACGACTTTTCTAGAGTTTGCTGTCGGTGCCAGAAAAGTCGCCGAAGTAGCTACCAGTGTCGGAAAAGTTGTCGGAGTTGCTGCTGGTGCTAAAAAAGTCATCAGAATTGGCATTGTCGCCAGCAAAATCACCCAGAAAGTAGTTTCTTCATCAAGAAACAGGTTTTTTCATCAAGAAACCGGTTTCTTAATCAATTTCTTGGTGATTTTTTCAATAATTTTTTCGGCGACAATGCCAATTCCAACGAATTTTCCGGCGCTTACAGCAACTCTGACGAACTTTTCGGCACTGACAGCTAATCATGTCTTTTTCAGCGCCAACTGCAAATTCTGACGATTTTCCGGCACCAGTGACAAATAAAACTGCCTAAACAAATAAAAATATTAAATATGGGCTTTAAAAACCTAATTTATATATATGACATATCAAATACCATAAAAATACTTATAAACAAAAAAAATATCATATAAATTAGTCAAATTTAAAAGTGCTAAACAACTTTTAAAATCTTAATTTATTATTCTATTCACAAGATAGTGATTGCTGAGCAGAGAGAGGCCCATCATAGGATTTAACTTTAATGGGCCTTGAACCAGCAATTTGCAATCTGAACGGCCTTAGGTGTTTCTCTCTTATACTTGTATTTACCATATTTTATTGAAAGATATCACAAAATATAGTTTAATTAACGAAATAAGGACTTTATAAACAAGAAAAAGGTACATAGTTTCAGTATGGTTATGGAAAAAAAAAAAGTGGAAATATGTTTCAGTATAGTTTCAGTATGAGTTTTTATATGATTTGTGTAAAAATATGTTTTTTTTTTTTCCAAAAAATTTCAAATATTTTACACTGCCAAAAATATGGTTAAAATATTTTGTTGTACAAGTGATTATTTTTTTTAAAATGTGGGGTAAGCAATTGATTGAATTTTATTTTCGTTACTGTAAGTAAAAATTTATAAGTGACCATATATAATTATACTGTACACAATTATGAAAAATGAAATTGAACCAAAAAAGCTCTCATAGTTACCATAATATACAGTAGAAATTCTATCTAAGAATATTCTACTCAAGAATAACCTCTAATTTATTATATAAAAAAATTAAGGGGTAAGTTGAAAAGTACCCCTTTTATTAATCAATTAATCAAATTTGGCTCTAATTTTATATTTATTTGAAACATACCTCTTTTTATATGTATTGTACCCAAAATACCCTAACAGAGAGTCACATGGAGAGTATCTTGAAGTGACAGGGGCAAAATTGGTACAATATTTAAAAAAAAGAGGTAAAAATGATAGACTTTAAAAAAGAGGGTAAAAATAAAAGAGGGCAATATAAAAAGGGTATAGAGTATAATTTCCTCAAAAATTAACTCTCAATTTGGGCTAGTTATAAATAAGAATAAGCTCTAAATTGTAATTTATTACACATTTTTTTAAGGGGATAATTACATGAGACACCAATTTTTGTAAAAAACTTTACTGTTTTGCGTTCAGAAATTTTTTTTCTTATATTTTTACAGTATTCTACAAAAAAACAAGAAAATCATATAAAAGTAACAAAAAAAAATCAAAATAACAACAAAACATCCAAAACACATAAAAAAAAAAAATTCACAAATAACAAAAATTAACAATAAAATAACAAGAATACAACATAAAAATACACCAAAAGACCGTATTTTATGTAAATAAAATCTAAAAAATTGTAAAAATAATGAAAATTCCGTACATACTTTATTTTTGTAATTTTTTTTTTGTTGTTTTTGTTTTTTAAATTATTCCTGTTTTAAGTCCCGTATTTTGAAAGTATACTTTTATAAAAAAAAAATTATTGTTGCTACATTTAAACCTTTTTGAGTTTAAATTTATTTTTTCTGGTGTAACTCTATCTAATTATAACTTTTCTCAATTAGAATATAATTTGTTTGATATCAAATCTATTCTTAGATACAAATTTTATTGTATAAAGAAAGTAGTCCTTCCATTGGAATATAGCAATATTGTCAAAATGAGATCCAACGAATAAATTTAAAATTGCAATTTTTTATCAAATATATAAGGGATTATTTCATAAATATACAAAAATAATAAGAAAAAATTATAAAAAAAATAGTTGTACAAATTTTAAATATTTTTATAATTTTATTTACAGAAAATACGATCTTTTGATTTTTTTTTTTTTTATGTTGTACTCTTATTAATTTTTTGTTATTTATATGTTATTTTTTTTTTATGTTTTTTTTTTATAGAATACTTAAAAATAAATATAAAAAAATCTTTAAACTTAAAAATGTAAATTTTACTAAAAAAAAATTATGTTATTATTCTAATATATAATTATGTCAATACAACATTTTTCGTCTATTTATCCCTTAGGCCCTGTATAGTAGTAAGTACAAAGTAGTAACTAGAAAATGTCACCAACCTCCAAGTTTAGGTTGCAACAAGGCCCAACCAACCACTCCCTTTCCAAGAAGGAAAAAAAAAAAGCCCAATAACCCCACTTATTAGATGACCATTTCTCCTCTTTTTCGTAGTTGCAATATGAGTAATTTGCCAAGTATACAGCAGAGACAGAGCTAAGAGTTTATAATATTTTAAATAGATTTTTTCCCACACAACATTATTAGGGTTTTTACACCACATATGGAAATTTTCAATTTTTTGACAATTTTATTGTGGGGCAGAATTTTTTTCAAAAGTACTGTATTTTTTAAAAAAAACACTGGGTAAGTTTTATATTATGTACTGTGTTAAGTTTTCACTGTTATTTTACGATTTTTTTTTAGTTGTTCCACCGTTGTTTTAATTATTCTGTTTTATTGTTTTATAAAAACACAGTATTTTTGTAAAAAAATTCTGTGTGTTAGTAAAATTATAAACTTTTACTCAAAATGCAGTATTTTTGTAAAAATCCTTAATTATTAGAATTTGTCACTTTTTAGTTCCGTCTGTCCATTTCTTTTTCTAAAAAATAAAAATTAATACAAATAAATATATAATAATTTGTCATTAGATCATTATTATGTATATATTTGTTGTTTAAACTTTTAAACCGAGCCAAATTAGTATTACATTAACAAATTGTTAAGAAAAAGGAACATAATACAATACAACTAAAGAAGAATATTTACATAATCAATGTAAATTACTTACACATTTACAATGATGTGTAAGTATATAATTTGTGATCTTACTATTATATATATTTAGTAGCTAGTCTTTAATTTTACCATAATATTTTAATAATTAGATAAATGTTATGTGTAGTGTAATTTTTTTTAAAAAAAGTTATTGTTGAATGTAAAAAAAAAATATATATTCCTATAATATTTTGATGTAAATGTTGGTATGGAAAAAGTAGGTGATATAAAGTCAAGAAATGATGATAGGTACCATAAGAGGATAGGATATGATGATCGAGATTCGGATTCTGTGTAAATATATTTATAGTATACGTCCTCAGAAGTGAGACTATATATATAAATATATATACATAGGCTTGCTAGCTAAGATAGCTCTAGCTACAGCTCCTACTTTATTACTACTAGTAGTAAAAGACTAATAGTACAATTACATTACTACTACGTACGGCATGCATGTTACTCTCCCATACTCTCCCTCATTATCATGCTACCACCCCACTATCTTAAATATATCTTACCATAATATCTCATACTCATACTAGTTTTTGACTAACATACATACTTCTCATTAGTGTTTTGTAAATTCATACTGAAATATTTGACACGCGCGCCACGAAATCAACACGAGTTTAGAAGGTACGAGTACAACTTGACACAAAAAAATATAAATTTAATTATGTTATAATACAATGCTATAAATTGACATGACATAATACGAAAAATATATGCTTAAGCACGACACGCGACATAAAAAGCACGAAAAAGTACAATACGCAAGCATAGATAGGCTAACTTGAAAAGCATAGCGCGCAACAAGCTGAAAAAGCATGACACAACACATTGAAAGACCTATAATAATAATAATACTCATATTTCGAACAATAAATAACAGGTATAGCTACATGACACGTGTATAACAAAGAGAATAAATTACTCGGTGAATTTAAGAGTAAAGGCATAAATAGCCTCCTCGCAATATGAAGCCCATACATGTTCTTCTCGGAGTAAAATGACATTCGCAACATTAATCGTGAGACATTAATCAACAAATTTTTAATATATAATTAAAGTTGCTAAGCTTGTCAAGGCATTTAAGTATATGTCTACTGTTGACATTGTTCACGTTGAGAGGCATAACTTGCTTATGCTTGCTCTTGTTCATCGCTTCGAAAATATAATCTGTATGTTATATGAGGAATATGTACTCGAGGCATGCAACCAAAGGTTGTGGAATTTTCTGAGGATCTTATATCAAACAATCAAGTGCCTCTGCAACTGCGTGTTGCAAAATACAAATACTAAGTCAAATAGGATAGTTATTTTATTTGGAATAAAAGAGTTTGCATGCTATTTCTCGCCAATTAGATAAATGTTAACGTCGATTTTTGTTAACTGTATTTGAGCCTAAACAATGATAGATTTGCATAGAAAATAAAAGCAAAAAAAGTAAGGTATGAGCACAAAGGTTTTTACGTGGTTTTGTAGTTAAAATTCTGCATAGTCCACGAGTCAATCTTATTAGATTTCTGATACACCTCTCAAGTCCTTTTTTCTCTAATGTTTTTTCATCCCTTTTTTTAGCATATCCCGCCTTTATTTATAAGTGCATAGTAGTGCAATTAATTACTTAGTTGACTGATATTTTACAATAAGTATCCCCTGAAGCTATGGGATTTGATTCTACACCACGTAAAATAAATGTGGTTAATATTTGAAAATCACACAGCTGTAATAAGTCTACTTTTACCGGGTCAATGTAAACATGCACTAAATGCGTTGTAATCGTATCGTTCTTAGACACCTCGTTAGGAACGTAGCAACAATAGCCTTTATAGCGAGCTAGAACTTTTCTCATGCCTTTCCGAGGTTGGTAATATAGGCCTCGTCGCTGCTGCGCTTGAAGACATAATGATCAATCTAAAGGTCGCAATTTTTTAGCGATAAGGTGAACTTCAGCAGTCAACATCATTTGTACGTCAGTCCCTATCTGAAAGGGTTGTCTCGCCGGAGGTATGAACCCCGTTGAAAGATGTCTGGAGATGATTAGTGAAGGTATTATGAGCACGCCTACCTGTAGCGAGATGAATGCCTTGCTATTAGTTGTTTGGGTTTACCCGTATATTATAAGTCGAGTGTCTTTAGCAACCATCATGTCTCGCTTATGTCTTGCCTTCTTCTCTTTCTGCACAGCGAGGTTGACGCCTCGCTTTGCACATCTGATGTTGTATGGTTTCTCATAAATGCATGAGTTAACAGTTTGTATATATTTATCTCGCGTAAGACCTTTTAGTCAGTAAGTTGTAAATATTCTCTGTTGATTCTACATTTAACGATTTCTTCCATCTTTAAATATAATTACATTTGTTGGTTCGTATTCTTTCCAATTTGACACGTGTCCTCCTCCGATGTGCTAGCCGAATTTTGGGTATAACAATAAACTATATGAAATGTGAGGAATGTCCATGTTTCATAACTTTTGTAAAGATTGGATCAATAATAAATGCTATCTTACTTCTATAAATAGCAGTGATCACATTATGAAAGGGAAACTAATTTTCTAACCTAGAAGAAATATCTGCCAAATATTATATGTTATCAAAGGACATCAGAAATAAAGTGGACTCATGGAGTGTGTAGATTTTGTTAGGGTTTATGCCCTAAAAAACAAATATTTAATGGATAATATATTATAGAATATATGAAATACAATAATGAGATAAAATGAATACGTTAATGATAGAAGTATAATTAATAAATATCTGAAAGACCATATTCATATAGAGAATGTATGATCTTGTAAGGTAGTAAAAGGGAATTAAGATCATATAATATGAATAAAATAAGTCGGTAATTTATTAAAGTATGGAATCTTTAAAATAGAATTACCAAGTATGATTTACTATGTACTATACTCTAGTGTGTGTGATTTTAATTCGAATCACATATGTGGATAGACATATGGTAAAGGTATTGTGTATAATTTGATTATACATGACTGGACTAATATAAAATAATATCTTTCATCAATATGTCTGTTGACCGAGGTTTTCAGCAACTAATAAAATATTATAAAGTTATAGAGCTGTAAGAAAATTAGAGAAGGATTTGTACGTGGTTGGGGCGTTAATGAGCCTTAGTCCACGAGTCTTTGTTATTTATGGATGTGTTTAATACAGAGAATGTATTTGGTGAGTGTTTCACTCTTATAAATACAGAGAATGTTCTTGGTGAGTATTTACTCTACTTGCTCTTATGCAGCCCAAGATTCTCGATCCCGTTTAATGAGCTTTGAGGGGGTATTTATAGTATTTTTGGTGGGGTGATCCCCAGAATTATCCTTACAAATGTATCTGTATGTATCCATAAAGTTGGGCATTCCCAATGAATATACCATGGGTAATGCATGGTCAAATCCATAGGTGCTGTAGGGTTTTTATGTGGAATGTCCTTATTGTCTTTTTGACTGATGTGACTCTTCACAGTGTAGCCGTCGCTAGACTTAAATGATCATTACTTTGTAGCTGCTGGTTGGAGGTTGTGCCGTCAGACTTTATTGCCTGTAGCAGTCCCAACACGCTTCCTCCCATGCGTCATTAAATGCGACTTGATTGCTCAGGAGAAACCTGACACGTCGCGGAGATGCCTTAACGTTACTTCGAGCTTCCGGGAGCATATGGGGGTTCCATATGCCTTCTCCGGGAGCTATGTCCTGGAAGCCACCCTATAACATAAAGACTTAGCAAATATTTTGGATTGTACATTGCTTGATCCACGTGTCCTTGTTTGGTTGGTCCACGTATATTGGGCAAAATTAGGGGCAACATTTACCCCCCAAGCCTTGTTTATTTAAAAAAATAAAACAAGGCTTGCTCAAGTGCTTCCGGTTGACTCCTCGGTTTCCTGACACGAGCGTTGAGCGCGTGAGGGTGCATTTAATGATGGCCTTTAATGCAGTGATTCACTTTTTGCGGAGGTCGATTCGTTTCACGCCCATTGATTGATACGGCGCATTAATGGCGTAAGACGGATACTCAAACGTTTCCACCGCCTTAATTGTAAACCAATCTGGTTCGTTGATTTTTGAGAATCCGAATCGTGCACTTCTCCCACCGTTCGATTGGTAGGTGACGGCGCCTGTTCCTCATGCAGCTTTGCCTATAAAAGCCACAACCTTTCCTTTATTTCGGTTACTTCCCATCTCTTGCCAACTTTGCTTAAATTTCCCAGAGAGAAAAAATTCTCAGACCTAGAAAAACACCTTTAAAAACTTTGCAATTTTCTCCAGTTCTTCTTCGTTTGTTACTGTCAGTCTTTCTTGTCTTCATTTGATTCACAGGAGGACCCCCAGTCTCAACACTTCATTGTAAGTTTCTTGCACCCTTTGCTTCATTATTAATATGCATGGCATGCTGTTACTTATCCGCTTGTTCTTTTCTGAGTTTGTATTCGAAGTTTCTGGGAATGCAAATGTTTAGATTCTTCATATAATCGGTTTGGGTTCACTGCTCTAGTGATAGGATTACTCTTGTCACGCATTTGTTGTTATTTTTTGTAGAAGACCATACGTTCTTCGTATAATGGTCGCTTAGGGCATAGGATAGATTGTTTTCTTTCTACTTTCTGCCCTTTCTTTTTTTTTTTAGTGCGCAATGCCGTCTTCTGTGAATTTATTGCACCCGACTCTTGTCGAGGGAATCCTTCTGGGGTTTCCTGTATGACAGGTGTTCGGAGGGGGCCTCTTTCCAGCGGTCAGGGGACCCCCATTCCCTTTTTCTTGGTTTAGGGTTTGGTATGGGGCCTAACTGCTGGAACTTTAACTCTTTTTACAGAATCGAAACATGTCTGCTTCTGGCTCAAAGTCATCTAAGAAGAGCGGTAAGCGCCTGGCTACCCTCGAGGATGTCTCGCTGGGTCCAGTTGCCCAGGAGGGGTACAAGTCTCGGGCAACCGGATGGGAGGCGGCCGAGCTTCACTCCACTCTAACTTGTCCCCATTAGTTGGAAAACATCGTGGAGGTAGCAAGAATCAAGCCTTCCACATCCGGGACCTATCATCGTGACGCGGAGACGCCCAACGATAACTACGGCGGCTTCGGAGCCTGGAGCCAGATGCATTTGATGGCCGGGGCCATGCTTCCTCTCCAAGACTATTTTGTTAATTTTTTAGTTTTTGTCGGCCTTGCACCATACCAACTCATTCCCCAAGCATACCGCCTGCTTTCGGGCTTATTTATTTTTTACTCCGCACGGGGATGGGGCTCTCCCAGCCCGGCGGAGATATTGTATTTTTACGAACTTGTTTCTGTCCCCAAGAAGGGGGACAAACTTAAGGACGGTTTTTACGGGTTCCGGGCCCACCCTGCCAATGAAGGGGTGGTCCCGTATAATAGGCAAACTCACGTTAAGGAGTATCACCATCATTTTTTCTTCTCTTCCGGGTTCCGGGCAGTGGACCATCCGGAGCTCCTCACTGAGTGGGTCAGGATTCCTCCTTACGAACGGACCGCACCTACTCAGGTATTTCTTCGGAGAGCCCAGGCCTTTGCCTCTTATGACCGGGCTGATCTTGACGTCGGGGGCCTGGTTACTACGGAGAACTGCAGGAAGGAAAAACTCATCCTTCCGCACCAATCCGTGGAGGACTCTAACCTTTCCCGGGTTATCTGTCCCAACGTGAGGGCGCCTGTTGCGG
The DNA here is from genome assembly GCF_029168945.1 of Cannabis sativa. Classification (NCBI taxonomy): domain Eukaryota; kingdom Viridiplantae; phylum Streptophyta; class Magnoliopsida; order Rosales; family Cannabaceae; genus Cannabis; species Cannabis sativa. The sequence continues at coordinate 68,662,007 of NC_083601.1, forward strand.
AGAAGACCTTCCGGGATGAGATCATCGCCACTGCCGAGAAGAAGTAGCAGGAGTATCTCTACCGGAAGGCTCAAGAGAAGGCATACTCTAAGGCCCAGGTAGCTTCCGGGAGGCCACTTCGCGTGGGGAGCCCGGTCGAGAGAAGAAGCCAGGCGATCGCCGGGAAGCCCCTTCATATTAGGGACTCAGCGGAGAGAAGGGCTCCCAGGCCACAGCCTTCGGCTCAGGAGCCGAACACTGGGGCTACTAGTGCCAGCATTTCCCGCTCCGGTGGTAAGTATCCTTTAGCAATTCATTACGTCCCTTCTGTTGGCGAGTATGCCAGTCTTAGGCCTGTAGGGTTCGATGAGCGTCTTTATAGGTTTAGGATGCCCTCGACCCGGTGGGGAGACCATTTGAAGGAGTTTTATTTTTCCAACTTAGGAGATTTCCTAGGCCAGTCCCGGATGGGCTCTGGTCCTCCGGAGCCCGTCCCCTTAGGCCCTTCAGCTTATATTACATCCAGCTGGTTCCGGCCTTCGGACAGCTATCTCGGAGATGATGCTGCCAGCATCAAAATTTGGAACTTTGCTAGGGTCGAACTAGAGAGTCAGGGTAGGACTAGCTTGCTTGTCATATCTGAGTGTTGGTGGTTTCCCACGGATGTTCTAACACTTGCTTTCTTTCCTTGGTTGTAGCAGGTGCTCCCATGGACGCCATTTTGGCCGAACTTGCCGGGGTTCACACTCCTGAGGCTCCTCCTCCCTCTACTTCTTCCCAGATGGCCCCCCCTCTAAAGATTTCTTCCAGTGCTCCTCCAGACACTATTGACTTAGTGGATGATGAGGTGCTCCCGGGAGAAGGTCAAGAAAAGCAATGGGTTTTTTCTGAGGAAGTTGAAGAAGGTGGAGGGCACCGGGCTCTTCCTGAGGAAGTTGAAGAAGGTGAAGAAGAGCAAGAAATTGCTTTGATTCGTAAACGCAAAGGCAAAATGATTGCCCAGGAGGAGCCCAAGCAGCCACGGAGAGCTAATACTCCGGCCCACGGTCTGGATGGTGGGGTCTCCCCATGGAGGAACACACTGCCCCTCCCAACATTGTGCTGACTCTGGTTCCCAGAGATGAGGCGAGGCAGGAGCTCCGGATAGCTAAACACAACTACGCCATGGATGAATACTCCCGGGGGTATGCTGAGGTGGAAGCCCTAAGGAGGGTCTTGCGAGTTGAGATGCAAAATACTCTCAACAACCCGGAATACCAGAATCCGTGGGATCTGAATTTGGACCCCCTGTCGGACTGGTTCGGTCGCTTCCTCGGGCCCACCTTAGCTCCCTTTGCTGCGGAGATGACTGGTGAGTTTGCGTCCCAGCTCACCCGTTGTGCACCTAAGCGGTTCGCTGCTTGTGCATCCTTGAACTCCATCTTCCAAGTCCAGGACCTCAGCCACTCTCTCACTGTGGTAAGTGTTTTGTAGTTTGCTTTTCCCCTTATTGTTTTCTTTTCTGGAGATTCTTACTTATACTTGCATTATTATTTTTTAGCTTGCTGCTGAAGCTGGCCGTCTCTCCAAGAACATAATCAACCATGGTTTCGTCCTGTCCGATTTTGGGGACATGGACGAAATCAGGAAGATTCTGCAGGATCTTACTGCTGAGAGGCGGCTTTATCAAGAGGATGCTGAGCGCCGGGAGGCCGCTGCCAAAGCTAATGAGGAAGAGGCCAAGCAGAGGGAAGTGCAGGCGGAGGTAATGATCCGGGAGGAGGCCCTGCGGAGAGATAGGCTGGAGGCCAGGCATCAAGAGGAGTTGAGGACGGAAGGCGAAGCCACTGCGAAGGCCAGGCGGGAACTTCGGGAGGCCAGGGAAGCCTTGGAGGAGATGGCTGCCAAAGTGAGGTCCTTAGAGGAAACTCACCAGGCAAACTTAGAATCGAGGGCCACCCTGGCCGCGGAGCTGAAGGAGCTCAGGGACTTCAAGGAACAAGCCTCAAAGAAGGCAAAAAGAGATTAGCTTATTTCCCCCATCTCCTGCAATCGATGCGCCAAGCATTTTGATGATGGTGTCTTCATGGCTTGGTCTACAAATGACCAGAACATCAAGCTTACCTTCTACCCCAAACCCGAGGAGATGATCGCCAAATTCTGGGAGAAGAAGAAAAAACTTGACGCCATGGTGGAGGCACGCATCGGACCTCGTCTCCCTCCTCGCATCGATTAGGCCGCTCCGAGTTTGACCCAGTACAACCAAGATTTCACTCTTTCTTTTTTTTTTTTATATATATATGTTTATTTACAGCTATTTTTCTTTTATTTAAGACAATAGCTGTTTTAAAGGGGAGACAATTTCTAAGGCCTGTCCCCGGGCCATTTGTGTATATTTTGACCTGCCCTTTAGGGCTAGGATATTTATACGTGATCTTTTTTGATGCACATATTTCTCTTTTGGACCTGTCCTTTGGATCAGGATGTTTATACTTATGCTTTTTATTTTTGTGCATACTCTTTTTGACCTGCCCTTTGGGTCAGGATATTTTACTTAGTTTGTTTTTTGTCTGTCCGTGCGGTATATCCTAGTACCCCCTTGAGTGGCATAGAAACTTTGTTTTTAAGGCACTCAGTTTTATTTAACATGCGGAGGCTGTATACATTTGGACGGTACAAACTCTTTAAACAAAATCTAAGTTATTTTTTTTTTGGCTATTGGTAATATTTTCTGAGGTGATCGGCATTCCAGGCTCTTGGCACAATGGTTCCATCCATCCTTTTTAGCTTGTAAGTGCCTGAGCCGATTTCGTCCTCGATTTCATATGGTCCTTCCCAATTTGGCCCAAGTACCCCCACTCCGGGTTCTTGGGTGGCTGGGAAGACTCTTCTTAAGACCATATCCCTAATAGCAAACTTTGTGTTTTTAACCTTGGAGTTAAAATACTTGGTCACCTTCTTTTGATAAGCTGTCATCCGTATTTGAGACTCGTCCCAGAGTTCTTCAACTTGATCCAGGGCTTCTTGAAGCAAAGCCTGATTCGTGACTAGATCGTAAGTCGTTCTCCTGTGGGACGGGAATAACGTTTCTACCGGGACCATCGCTTCACAACCGTACGCCATTGAAAAAGGCGAGTGACCGGTCGTGGTTCTAGGGGTCGTCCGGTAGCCCCCTAACACTCTTGGCAACTCTTCAGGCCAGTTGTTTTTGCAGGCCATCAGCTTTTTCTTCAGGGTGACCTTTAGGATTTTATTGACTGCTTCCGCTTGACCATTTGTTTGAGGTCTGGCCACCGCGGAGAAGCTTTTCACTACACCGTGTTGGTTGCAGAAGTCAGTAAATTCCTTGCAATCGAATTGCTTTCCATTGTCAGAGACTATTTTGTGAGGCAGACCATGTCGACACACTATGTTTTTGATAACAAAGTCCAGTGCTTTTTTAGCAGTTATGGTCTTCATGGGCTCGGCCTCCGTCCATTTGGTGAAGTAGTCTACTCCTACTATTGCATACTTTACCCCTCCTTTTCCTGTTGGCAGGGACCCAATAAGATCTATTCCCCATACCGCGAAGGGCCAGGGACTAGTCATCAGGATGATTTCATTTGGAGGAGCTCTCGGTATGTTCGCGAACCTTTGGCACGAATCACACTTTTGGACGTAGTCTATACAATCTTTTTTCATTGTTGGCCTAAAGTATCCCTGCCTCAATATTTTCTTTGAGAGACTGGGTCCTCCCGTATGATCTCCACAGAACCCTTCGTGGACCTCTAGCATGATTTTTCTAGCTTCAGGGTCCGATACACACCTTAAAGAAGGCATGATGAGTCCTCTTTGGTAGAGAATTTGATCCATCATTACATAACGATGAGCCTGGTACTGAATCTTCCAAGACAGTGCACTTTCTTGGGGCAACTCACATTTTGTTATGTATTTTATGATGGGGACCATCCAGCTGGGTTCTTGCCCAACCGTTATCGTGGCCTCTTTTATTTGGATGCTTGGCTCTGCCAAGCGTTCCACTGGTACTACCCCCAACTCTTCGATTTCTCTGTCTGAAGCTAACTTAGCCAGACAGTCTGCGTGAGCGTTCTTTTCCCGGGGGATCCTTTCTATTTTGTAGTCCGTGAACTCGTGGAGCAGCTCCCGGACTATTGTTACATATGCGGCCATTCGCTCGCCGCGTGTTTGGTATTCTCCCGATATCTGGTTTACGACCAGCTGGGAATCACTGTAGACTTCCACTCTTTTGGCTCCTACGGCTTTTGCTAATCTTAGCCCTGCTATCAGGGCTTCATATTCGGCCTCATTGTTTGAAGCCGCGAAGTTGAACCGTAGGGCTGCCTGGAGTCGCAGTCCGGTTGGTGATATCATCGCCACTCCGGCTCCGGACCCATTTTCGTTGGAGGCTCCGTCCACAAATACTCTCCATGTGGGGATTGGCAGTACCGGCATATTCGCGGTTGCCTCGGCTTCGTTGCATTCAGTAATGAAGTCCGCTAAGGCTTGGCCTTTTATGGAGATTCGGGGAATATATTGCAAGTCAAATTGACTTAACTCCATTGCCCACTTGAGGAGCCTTCCGGACGCCTCAGGTTTTTGGAGGACTTGCTGGAGCGGGTGGTTGGTTAGTATCTTGATCGGATGTGCTTGGAAGTACGTCCTCAATTTCCTTGAGGCTATCAGGAGGCAAAAGACCAACTTTTCAATGATGGGGTATCTTGTTTCGGCTTCTATCATGCGCTTACTGACATAGTACACGAGATGCTGAGTTTTCTCTTCTTCCTGGACTAGGGCAGCGCTGACTGTGTGCTCGGAGACAGCCAAATACAGAAACAGGTCTTCTCTGAGAACGGGTTTTGATAGGATAGGAGGCTTGGCCATGTGTTCCTTTAGTTTTTTGAATGCCTCCTCGCACTCGCCCAACCACTCGAACTTTTGACACTTCTTCAGTATGTTGAAGAAGGGGATGCACTTGTCTGTAGACCGTGAGATGAAACGGCTCAGGGCAGCCACCTTCCGGTCAGGCTCTGCACATCTTTGTGCTTTTTGGGGGATGGCATGCTCAAGAGAGCCTGGATTTTTTCCGGGTTTGCCTCAATCCCCCTCTGGCTGACGATGAAGCCTAGGAACTTCCCTGACTTAACCTCGAAGGTGCATTTCTTCGGGTTGAGCTTCATGCCGTATCTCCAGACTACTTCGAAACATTCCTCTAAGTCGTCCGCATGGCTATTGCATGCTTTGGACTTGACGAGCATGTCATCTACATAAACCTCCATATTTCATCCCAGGAGGCCTTTGAACATCCGGTTGACCATTCTCTGGTAGGTTGCTCTGGCATTTTTCAGTCCGAAGGGCATGACTAGGTAACAGTATACCCCCTTATCGGTCTTGAAGCTAGTGCACTCCTGGTCTGCCGTATGCATCTTTATTTGATTATACCCAGCATAGGCGTCCATGAAGGATAGTAGTTTGAATCCAGAAGTGGCGTCTACCATCTGGTCGATCCTGGGCAGCGGGAAACAGTCCTTCGGACAAGCTTTGTTTAGATCAGTGAAATCTATACAAACTCGCCAAGTCCCGTTCGGCTTGGGTACCAGGACCGGATTAGCTAGCCACTCCGGATAGTATACGTCGCGGATCATGCCGTTGGTCAAAAGTTTATCCACCTCTTTCTCCAGAGCCTCGGCTTTCACCGAGTCGAGCGGGCGTCGCTTTTGCTGAACTGGCGGTATGTCCAGATTGACGTTGAGTACGTGGGTGATGACATGAGGGCTTATGCCAGTCATGTCTTCTTGGCGCCATGCAAAGATGTCGATGGCGCCCTTCAGTGTTTTTATTATTTTCTCTTTTTCCTCCGGATCTAGGCTCTTTCCCAGCCGGAGTACTTTGGTGGAGTCGAGGTCGCACACTGATAATTCCTCGACATCCTCCATTGGTTCCACAATTCTTTCGGACCCCACGTGGGGGTCTAACTCATCTTCTTCAGCCACTTCTGGCTCAATGGATTCCTGGACCATTAGTACCGGCAGGTGGGTTGCGACTTTGTAACATTGCCTTGCTTCCCCCTGGTTTCCTCTCACCGTCCCGATCCCAGCTTCCTGGGTAAGGAACTTTAGGCACAGGTGCCGAATGGATGTGACTGCGCCAAAATCTACCAAGGCCGGTCGGCCGAGGATCGCGTTGTAAGCAGTTGGACAGTCCACCACCACGAAAGTGCAGTATTTAAATGTGCTCTGGGGGGTGTCCGGGCACAAGGTGACTGGGAGCCTTACTTTTCCCATTGGGATAAGTGTCGTCCCATTAAACCCTGTGAGTTGGGACCCACTGGCGAGAGGTCTCGGTCCGTCAAGCCTATTGCGGTGAAGGCCTCCTTGAAGAGTAGGTTCACGGAACTTCCATTGTCAATTAAGACTCTGGCCACCACTTTATTAGCGATGGGGGTCTCTATGACCAATGGGTCATGATGAGGGAAGCGCACCGTCTTGGCGTCTTCTTCCGTGAACGTGATGGGTGTTGGAAATATTTTACCAGGATCTAGATTTACTAACAAGTATGTTGGATTAACAACCAAATATGAATTCTAAAACAATGAAAATAAACACATATAAAGTTAGAAAACCTTACAGTGGGTGCAGCGGAACAATATGACTCCTTCCGTTCAGATCTCTAGCCCTTGATTTCTTTCTGTAGCAGAGCATCACCAAGATCTGAACCTGGATCTTCTTTTCTCCTTCTTTGATGCAGAAATTCCATAGTCTTATATACTATGATTGAGATACCACTTGATGTGTGTGGGCACTACTCATCTCACAAGGATTTCAAAATTTTCTCTCTTTTTCTCTCTTGAATTTCGTGGCTTATGAAGCATACAAAGACATGCAAGAGAAGAGAACAAGGGTTGCTTTATATAGGGAAAAGGGAGAGCACAACTTTCCAAATAAACAGTTTCCTCTTTTACTGTGTAATTGATTAACTGCCTTATTTAGTGTGATCCACCACTATTCTATTTTTGCTAGACTTTGATTAGCAATTACATGGCAATTAAAAAATTGAAAATAATAATTGGGAAACTCAAACCATGTGGCCGGCCATAGGATGAAATGGGCCTCACTTGGATTTTGCAGTTTCCTCAATTTTATTTCTATTTCTCCAAAAATGCCATTTTTTCAATTCTAATCATTTAAATGCCAAAACTAATTATTTAATAACTAAAATAGATTATTAAATAATATTGTCATTTAAAATAATTATTAATTAGACATGCAAAGTCTCTCAATTAATAATTAAACCTAGAAACCCTTTTCTTTACAATTTCATCCTTAAACTGTGAGAATTCATAAAGTAGACATAGTCTAACTTTTAGAATTATAATTGATTAATTAAAATCAATTAACTAAGTCTTACAAGCAGTATGGTCTCAACTAGTATGGGGACCATGGGTCTATATAACCGAGCTTCCAATAAGTCGAACCGAATTTACCAAGTAAATTCCCTAACTTATTAATTCCTCATTGAATCCACACTTAGAACTTGGAATTGCACTCTCAGTCATATAGAACGCTCTATATGTTCCACGATATAGACACATCATTAGTTATCCATTGTTATAACCCTAATGTGATCAATGATCCTCTATATAGATGATCTACATTGAAAAAGCACTACTGTTACCGCTACACCTTCAATGTATTTTATCCTTAAAACACTTAACCCTGTATAAATGATATTTCGCCTAAGTGAAATAAGATCTCCACCATTTATCTTCGTTTGGTTAAGCTCGAAGGAAATCATCCTTTACTTTTATTTGCCAGATAGAAGCTATAGATTCCATATATATGTTAGCGCTCCCACTCAATTGCATTACCGTGTTCCCAAAATGTACGTATCACCCTGACCCAAAAGTAGGCTTAACTTAACAAATCAAAGAACACGAATAACACTCTTGAGATTGAGCCTAACCATATCAGGATTGAGATCATTTGATCTAGGATCAACAGGTGATGTTGAATTGAATAGATATTACAGTAAGTTTTAATATATCTAATCAAAGTTCAATATTGGTCCCTTCTGATGTATACTCCATACATCCGATACTGGTAAACTTTGCCAATGTCCTAGAAAGGACATAACACTTTTCCAAGGTGTAAGAATACCTATCGCTGATTATACCATGTCAGTCTAAATCCAGTGTTCTGACAAATCAGGGAATAAACTTTTGAACATATAATAAAGATTATATTCCACTGTGCTGACAACACTATAATCTTTAACAAACACATATGTTCTGGACTTAAAAGGAATTCATACATTATATACATATAATCATGAAATAAATCATGTGAACCATGCAACATAAAATGTTATTTCTGATCTTTATTAATAAGTAAATCTGATTATATGAAATGAGTTTTATTTAGGGCATAAAACCCAACAATGGGTTGGTCCATCAGCCGGGGCCTTTGAGCTGGGAGCTGAGTAACCTCCCAAACCTCATTATGTTTCACGGCCCCTGCGTACCATTTGAGTTCCTTGCGAGTAGTTCCTCCGATATGGGGACCTCCGGAGATCATGGCTACCCTCCCGTTAGGTCTGGGCGGCAGACCGGGGATGTGCTGGGCGTCGCCCGTGGGAGTAGCTGGAACTAACGTTCCTACTGTACTCCCCGGTGTTCCCTGGGGCACACCCATTGTCGCCTGGCCCGGATTGAGGTGAGGCAGCCTATTTTTGATCCACTCATAGAGGTGGCCCAACCAGATTAGGTTTTCAATCTCGTCCTTGAGATTCTTGCATTCATTGGTGCTATGACCAATGTCGTTGTGGTACTCGCATCTTTTGCTCGGATCTCTCCGGGAGCTATCCTTGTACAACGGTTGCGGTCTTCGGTAGTGTGTATTTTGCCTAGTAGCAAAGTACACACGCTCTTGGGAATCCGACAGCTCCGTGTAATGAGTGTACTGGGGAGTGTACCCCCTTTTCTGGCGCTTTTCCCCCGTCTGGGTGCTGCCCTTGGAGGATCTTTTACTCCTTGAGCCCTGGGAAGGGCCTGCCAGGCTAGCGGTCGGAGCGGAGTGCGAAGGAGTTGGGACATTCATCCCAGACGGATTGCCGAAATGGGATGACGTTGGCGCCAAGGCCTGGCCCTGACTATATCTGGGGGTGGCAGAGAATTGTATGCCGCTTGTCTGTGGAGTTGCGGTCGGGGCAGTACCCGAGGGCAGTACTCCGGGCATGTACCCTGCTATCCCGGTGGGATAGTATCCTCCATAAGCCACTATTTGGGCTTCTTCGAGGTTGATATATTTTTGGACTCTCTTCTGGAAATCCTGAAGGCTAGCAGCTCCTTCTTGCTGTAGTTCATTTCAGAAAGGAGTCCCCGTACGGATGCCTGCTTAGAGAAGCGCAAGCTATTGTCCGTCGTCAACTTTCTTGGTTTTTGAGGCTTCCTCTCGGAACCTCTTTATATAGTTTTTCAAGGTCTCGGTGGGCAGTTGCTTGATATTAGTCAAGGCACTAACCTCCAGGTTGACCTTTCTTGCGGCGACAAATTGTCTCCGAAAATTGGTCTGTAGCTTATTCCAACAGCCCACGGATCCTGGTTCCAACTTCTTGAACCATTCCTCCGCGAACCCACTTAGAGTAAGTGGGAAGCACAGACATTTGGCGTCATTGCTGACTCTCATGACCGTCATGATGCGGTTGAACCGCGACAAGTGGTCGCCAGGATCGGAGTTCCCGGTATAACCAGCCATTTCGGGCATCTTGAAGTTCTTAGGGAGCTCCGCTTCCAGGATGTGTTTAGCACATGGCTCCCGGTCCTCACAATCTGAGTCGGAGTCATCCCCTTTCTGCCTTCGGGAGACTCGGGCAATGTCTTTTCGAAGTATGGCGAGTTCCGCCATAATTCCTTCATTTAACATACCCGTGGAGACCGCGGGTCCGTATCTTTTTTGGTCAAGGTGATCCCGGAGGTCACCTTGGTTCCCATTGATTTGATTTCTCAGATCAACGGGAGGACATCTCTGTCCTCTTCTTCCTCTACCCCCGGGCTCTTGGTGCACAGAAACGCTTTTTCGGCCCTCTCGATCCTGAGGGCCAAAGCTCCCTTTTTGGGGCTTGCCCCTCTGCGGACCTTTCCCTTTAGGGAAATCTGAGCGGACCTTTCGCGGATCCTGCGCCTTTTTTTTTTCGCCCTGGGGTAGAGGTAGGGTTTTTTGTTTGGTTCCCTTCAGCAGGGTACCTTATAGGACTAGGCTCCCTAGACTTCTGTTGTTGGGAACTAGGCGAGGACGTTTCTGGTTCCTTGCCAAGTCCAGCAGTCATTGCCTTGGGATGTACGTGAATGCCAGCCGCCTCCATGGCTTTTTGCATGGCCAGCATCACTTCTTGCATTTTTTTGGTTTTGTGCTTTCTGAGCTTCGATCTCGGCTTCGTGATCGATAGCTTTTTGTCTGAGAAGCACCAACTCTGAGTAACTACCTTTGTCGTAGGCATACTCATCGAGGTTTCCCTCGTAGTCATCATCTAGAATTCCTTCTTCTTCCTCGGAACCCTCAGCTGCTCTTGAGGCTACATCTTCCTCATTTGGGTCTTGAGCATCTTCTAGAGGGCGAGGCTGACAAGTACTTCTAGTCTCCACCATCTTTGGGAAGTCAAGTGTTCGTTTACAGTAGCTTTCTTCAGCTCTCAATGAAAGCACCAAAATGTTGACCGAGGTTTTCGGCAACTAATAAAATATTATAAAGTTATAGAGCTGTAAGAAAATTAGAGAAGGATTTTTACGTGGTTGGGGCGTTAATGAGCCTTAGTCCACAAGTCTTTGTTATTTATGGATGTGTTTAATACAGAGAATGTATTTGGTGAGTGTTTCACTCTTATAAATACAGAGAATGTTCTTGGTGAGTATTTACTCTACTTTCTCTTATGCAGCCCAAGATTTTCGATCCCATTTAATGAGCTTTGAGGGGGTATTTATAGTGTTTTTGGTGGGGTGATCCCCAGAATTATCCTTATAAATGTATCTATAAGTATCCATAAAGTTGGGCATTCCCAATGAATATACCATGGGTAATGCATGGTCAAATCCCTAGGTGTTGTAGGGTTTTTATGTGGAATGTCCTTATTGTCTTTTGACTGATGTGACTCTTCACAGTGTAGCCGTCGCTAGACTTAAATGATCATTACTTTGTAGCTGCTGGTTGGAGGTTGTGCCATCAGACTTTATTGCGTGTAGTAGTCCCAACACGCTTCCTCCCATACGGCATTAAATGCGACTTGATTGCTCTGGAGAAACCTGACACGTCGTGGAGATGCCTTAACGTTACTTCGAGCTTCCGGGAGCATATGGGGTTCCATATGCCTTCTCCGGGAGATATGTCCTGGAAGCCACCCTATAACATAAAGACTTAGCAAATATTTTGGATTGTACATTGCTTGATCCACGTGTCCTTGTTTGGTTGGTCCACGTATATTAGGCAAAATTAGGGGCAACAATGTCGTTTATCATAAAATTCATATCACAACAATGATCATTAGTAGATCAATCTGAATCCTAAGTATACATGAATACCTATTTGTGTACATTGAGTTATTTGATTCACTCGTTAAAGCTTCTCAGAGAAGATAGTTCTTACTTATTCTGTTTTGGGAGCTTAATAACATGAGTGGGTGGAAACATGTTATACAATAATGAAATCCAAAATTTTCGAGAGGATCGAATATTAATTCTCTTATAGTGTTAATTCTGGGAGTGCTAATAGTTGAATCCAAACTATAATTGGATTATAGATTAACAATTCACATTGAATTAATGGTACATAAGGAATTCAAGAGATAATTAGAAGAATAAAATGATTATTTTGACCAACTCTAATTATGAACTAATAATTGGAAGGCGAACTACTTATATTGATTATATCAATAGATTACAAGTAAGAATTATGTAAACATAATTCTACATTCTCAGAGAGTATAATTTCAGATTTATTGTGGAGTAATAATTCAATTAATAAATTGGATTATTCTATTAAAGAGTTTAATAATAATTAAGTGTTTATTGGGACTTCTAGGTATAAGTCTATGGTCCCTAGATCACATCAATGCAACACTATATATGGGAGGTTTAATTTAAAAATGAATTGAGAAAGAATTGATTTTTATGAAAAATAATTTTTCTGGGCAAAGTAGTAATTTTGTATAAATTATTATTTTAAATAATTATATTAATTATGAATTGAATAATTAAAAGGGATATTGGCGGCTAAACTATCTGAACTTTAAATTTTTTAACACTTAACTACAATAATCGATTTTTTAGGGGCAAAACTACCTAAACTCCCATTTCATTTTGCTCTGTACCCCTCCGTCCAAAAATCATAGTGCCACAGTGGACTGCCCACGTGTACACACTTGTACACGTGCCCCACGTAATATTAATTTTAAAAAATTAAAAAATCAAAAAAAAAAAAGTTTTAAATATATTTTCTTTTTGGGATATCGGCAGCTAAACTACCCGAACTTTAAATTTTTTAACACTTAATAAATCAGATTATTCTATTGAAGAGTTTAATAATAATTAATTGTTTATTAGAGCTTCAAAATATAAGTCTATGGTCCCTAGATCACATCTATACAATATTGTACATGGGAGATTTAATTTGAAGAATGAATTGAGAAAGAATTAATTTCTATGAGAAATAATTTTTATGGGCAAAGTATTAATTTTGTATAAATTATTATTTTAAATAATTATATTAATTATGAATTAAATAATTAAAATGATATTCAACTATTTTATTTTATTTGATAAAACTATATTAACTACTTAAATATAATAGGGTATTATTCTTAAATAATATTTGAAGAGAGAAATATATTATTTTAGTGTAAAATAATATTTATTTTAATCCTAATGAAATAAGAGATTAATGAAAATTGATTAATTATTATTTATTGCAAAATAAATAATAAATTTTATTTATGGTAAAATTAAAAAAAAAAATGGGCTTTAAAATATGGCCCACACGTGTAGGGTGACATATAAAAGCTCATTTAGTTGTTTTGATTATTCATTTAATAAGATAAATCAAAATAAAATGATAATTACCTTTAATTAAATATATTATAGGATAATATATTTAAATTAAAAGATAATATAAAATAAAAAAAAATGTATTCAAAATCTGTTATTTAGTTATATGATATTTATTTTGAATTTTAAATTAAAATAATTAATATTTTCAATTATTATATATATGATATATATAATTTAAATATATATATATATATGGAACATTTTTTAATGGGTATTACCCATGAATGGTTATTAAACAAATTTAACTATAAATATTAATTTTAAAAATATCAAACCAACGAATTTTGATCTAATAACGAATAATTAAATCACAAATTTGAATTTCTATGCTTAATTTAACTACTTAATTAAAAAAATATCTCTTTTTACACTATATCAAAAATATGTTCATACAAAAATATTTAACTCAAACTCAACTTTTTTTTTTCTTATTTTTCTTGCTAAAAAGCTTTTTTTTAAAAAAAAAAAAAATTTACCGATGGAACAATCTCAACCCATATGATATAAAAATGAGAGATTTTTTTAATTAGATAGAAAAATTAAGTATAAAAACTCAAAATTTTCTAATTTTACCCATTCATGGATAATGCCCATTAAGAGTGCACCCATATATATATATGAGAATATAACAGCTGAGTTGAGAAAACCTAATCTCTCTCTCTCTCTCTCTCTCTCTCTCTCTCTCTCTCTCTCTCTCTCTCTCTCTCTCTCTATATATATATATATATATATATATATCTACACGCAACACACTACTATGTGTGTGGTTGTGTGATTTTCCCAATCTCTATTATAGTGTTTCATAAGTTGAGAATACACTGTAATTAAAAAAGCTCATTCATCTTATAAGATATATAAGCTCATTCTCATCTTAAGTGTTGAGGTTGATCTAGAAAATTTGGTGTGGATTCTTCATCAAGCCCACAAAGCTTTGGATTTGATGATCGAACAATTATATGAAAAGATGCAAGGATTTCCTGATAGACATTAAGAGGTAATATCCTTATCCTAAAATTACCCAGATATGACTTGGATGAGGAACTAAAATATTTCCATCCTGACATAATAAACACACCATACCCAAGATGATTCAAAAACCCTCATATGTCCCCATATGATGGTACTATGGATCTCGTGAGCCATTTGAGTAATTTTAAAACTATTATGCAAGCCAGCAATGTAGGTGATGCGTGTCGTAAGCCACAACAAATTTACTAATATTTTAATTCTAATACCTCAAATTATTTTAGTATAATTGTAAGTAAGGGTCGATCCCACGAGGACTATGATTACTTTATTATCCACTATCAAACAGAAATTAAAGGGAAGTTTTAAGTTGTAATTAAATAGCATAAAAAAAAGATAAAAACAAAGAAAAATTGAGAATACGATATGAGAAACTAGTTAAAGGTTATTTGCCACCCTTGACAATCGTTCATGATTCCTATTAATGAATGTAATTTTCAGTTTCCAATCAAACTATTAATCCCGCAGATAATGCTAAAGCAGTCAATTATCTCAATCTCTCTATTGTATGGAATCAAGGCGAAGCACTCAATAATTAACTCTTTTACCTAAGCAGTAAATCCACAAAAGCATACAATTTATTTAACTTAGATAAAGCATTGAGTTTTATGGAGATAGATTAATCTAAGCAACAAATCAATGAAGCATATAATTTATTTAACGTAGGTTCTATTCTTCATCACAAATAAAAATTATAATTTGTCACAAACACTTAAAATCCTAAACTATTAGGTGAATAGTAATCCTAAGATGACGGTAGATTAAAGTAAAACCTAATATAGTGATCATCTAAACAAGATCAAAACAATAATCATAGCATTGACATAGAAAAATAGAAGCAATTTGATATGGTGGAAACTAGAAATTAACATTCAATAATGAAATTAAGAATTCATGTTTCGAGTTTTGAAATAACCCTTAACTAAAAGAAAACTACTCTGAATTAGACATTATAATGAAAATCATAATATTTAATAAGATTAGAAGGAGAAGAAAAGAACTAGAATGAAGAACACTTCGAAGCTGATCTCCGCCTCTTCCTTGCTCTCTCCCTGAGTTTCTCTCTCTAATTTGTAGCTTTAGAATTAATAAATTCATAACCTAAGAGGTCTTATTTATAGTGCTTGAAAAGATAGATGAATCCTCTTAGAATTAAGATTCTATTTATAGTATTAAGAAATATCTCCCTAAAAGAAAAGATAACTCATCTTTAAAAAAAGATTAAAAAAAAAATCGCAACCCTACTTGAAAAACTATCTTTTTTTCTTTTATTTTCCAGAAATTTCCTGCTGTGATAACTGATAGTATTTTGGCCATAACTCTCTCGGTATTGCTCAGAGTTGGACGATTCAAGATGTTCTGGAAAGCTAAGAACGAGATCTAAAACTTTCATGTTGAGTTCCAAGTCCAGTTCTGTTGGAAATATTTTACCAGGATCTAGATTTACTAACAAGTATGTTTCATGAACATCCTAATATGAATTCTAAAACAATGAAATAAACACATATAAAGTTTAGGAAACCTTACATTGGGTGCAGCGGAATATAATGATTCCTTCCGTTCAGATCTCTAGCCCTTAATTCCTTTCTGTAGCAGAGCATCACCAAGACCTCAACCTGGATCTCTTTCTCTCCTTCTTGAAGCTGATTCTCCTTCTTGTTGATTGGATTCTTCACAATCTTCCACACTATGATTGAGATACCACTTGATGTGTGTGGGCACTCAATCTATCACTCAAGGCTGAATAATTGAAGAAGAAAAGAGAGGAAGAGGGTGGCGGCTAGGGTATAGGTAGAAGGCTTAGAATTTTTCTCTGAAGGAATGAGATGCATCATCTTTTTCCTGAAGCCATCACTATCTATTTATAGGTAACCACCTAGGTTTAGGTTATAATTATTTGGCATAAAAATAATAGAAAAATAAATGGTAAATTATTAGTGTGGCCGGCCATAGCATGTTATTGGGCCCCACTTTGCAATTTTACTATTTTGTCATTTTTCCATCCCATTTTCTCAAAAACGCCAATTTTCCAATTTAACCACTTAAATGCCAATTCCAATTATTTAATAACTAAAAATTAATTATTAAATAATATTATCATTTAATATATTTATTAATTAGACATATAAAGTCTCTTAATTAATAAATAAAACCTAGAATCTCTTTTCTTCACAATTTTGCCCTTGCTTAGTGAAAATTCATAAACTAGACATAGTCTAACTTTAGAATTATAATTGATTAATTAAAATCAATTAACTGCGTCTTACAAGCAGTATGGTCTCAACTAGTATGGGGACCATGGGCCTATATAACCGAGCTTCCAATAAGCAGATCAAGAATTAACCAAGTAAATCCACTGACTTATTAATTCCTTGTTGCATCCACGCATAGAACTTGGAATTGCACTCTCAGTCATATAGAACGCTCTATATGTTCCACGATATAGATACGCTATTAATTATCCATTGTTATAATCCTAATTTGATCAATGATCTTCTAATAGATGATCTACATTGTATAGGGACTAAATTACCGTTACACCCTTCAATGTATAAATGATATATCAGCGAAGTGAAATGAGTACTCAACCATTTATCTCTGTTTAGCCAAGCTCGAAGGAAATCATCGTTTCACTTCTAAATACCTATAGAAGTTATAGATTCCATATCTATGTTTAGCGCTCCCACTCAATTGTACTATCATGTTCCCAAAATGTACGTATCACCCTGACCCAAAAGTAGGCTTAACTAACAAATCAAAGAACATGTATAATACTCTTGAGATCGAACCTAATCATATCAGGATTAAGATCATTTGATCTAGGATCAACTAGGTGATATTGAATTGAATAGATATTACGGTAAATTTAACATATTTAATCAAAGTTCAATATCGGTCCATTCCAATGTATACTCCATACATCCGATACTGGTAAACTTTGCCAATACCCTGGAAAGGACATAACACTTATCCAAGGTGTAAGCATACCTATCGTTGATTATCATGCCAGTCTAAATCCAGTGAACTGACAAATCAGGGAACTTTCGAACATATAATCATGATTATATTCCACTGTGCTGACAACACTATAATCATAAACAAATACATATGTTCTGGACTTAATAGAATTTATACATTAAATATAATCATGAAATAAATCATGTGAACCATGCAACATAAAATGTTATTTCTGATCTTTATTAATAAGTAAATCTGATTATATTAAAATGGGTTTTATTTAGGGCACAAAACCCAACAAACTCCCACTTGCACTAATATAAAACAAGAAGTGCATTTCAAATAATCTCAACACCTTGATATACAAATCAAGTGTAGTATGTAGTATACTCTCCGTAACAGGATATGACAGGTTGTATTCAACCCAACCTTTCCTCCACCATTACATTTCCTTAATCACAAAAACTTTGATAATGTAAAATTCCTCTCTATATGTCTACTCTCTTGGGATACTGGATTCTTTACTATTGGCAACTACTTTTGTGTTAGTCAGGAAGTAACACTAGTAATTAAGACATGTTGAAACAGTGGCAAAAATGTATAGAGCTTTCCTTAGACTGAATAAGTACCTTTCCTGCAACTTTAACATTCAGTCTCTCTCTGGTAGACTTAGAGACTTCAGATAGGTTTTTACACTTCTCCAAAATCACTAGTCCACCCCCATAGTAATCACCATCTCATCAGCAGACTTTCTAACACTAAGGCAAGTCTAGAAATTTGATTTGGTGTAGTCTAAGAGTATTAAATACACCATTTTCGACTAACATATAGTTCCTCTTCTTGATTTTAAGATTCACTTGATTGTCTTCCAATGTTCCTTTCCTGAATTAATCTGATACCTACTCATTACTCCCACTCAACAACAGGTGTCTGGTCTAAGGCGTACTAAAGCATATCTGAGACCTCTCACTGTTGATTCAAGAAATTCTTTCATGGCTTTCAAGGTGAAGTGCTTCTCCAATGCTTCCCAGATCTGGTGCGGAGTGTTGCATCCAACCATTCTTGTTAACAAGATTTATGTCATTGATGACAATAACCATGACACCAGGAGCTGATCTTGAACCTCCCAATTAGCATAAATCGGATTGATTCTCATTGTTGCAGCACCTTCTTCATTGAGAAATTATGGTGGCGGTGGTTCTGTAATGTATTTCATCAACCGATTTCCCTTTATTGCAGCCAAGATCTGTTGTTTCCAGAGAAAGAAGTTGTGATCGTTCAGTCGGATTGAAATGATGTGATTGAAGAACACCAGATCTTGATTCGTGTGATTCCTGCTGGGAGTTTGAGCTCCATTGATTCCTGTACCAGTAGTATTGTTTCCAGCAGCAGCAGAGTTATTTCCCACAGTCGCCATGTTTGCCATAAGAGGTGGAAACTGCTCTGATACCATATTAAATCTCCTTGCCATGAATGAAAGAACAGAAATGCAGAACAAGAAAGAGGAAGAAAGAGAGCCAAAGGAAGGAGATGAAAGAATCTCTCAAATCTGTTATTGAACAATGTAACAGTATTTATACAAGCACGGCAGAGTAACAATTAACTAACAACCAATTACAACAACAATCATAACAGAATTACAGTTGTACACTGAACAATTAATTGCATAACTAACTATCAGCAAAACAGAAAACAAAGCTGAGCTGTCAATTAGCTCTAACAAAATGTATAGTTTTATGTAATAAATTTTCAAAATGTATAAGTTTTTCAAATAATTTTTTTTTGCACATTTTTTGTAATTATTTTATTTTTGTTGTACATTTATGAAAAAAGCCCTAAAACTAATTACACCATAAATAAACAATTTTATTCAATATTTTCATAGAGAATTCCTTCTCTTTTATGAAAACATTTTCTAAAATATACAAATTATCCATAAAAATTATATTGCACAATAAAATTAATTTTAATTTACATTAAATATTTAAATTAACTTAAATAATATTTTAAAAACTAAATTGTCACCAAAAACAAATCCACGTGAGATTTTGTTGAAAAATATGGCGTAGGTCATCAACCAATTCCACCTTCAACTTGGTTGAAATTACTAAGTAGGAAGTTGAGCGGAAATGAACATAAAGTACTATACTAATAAAGAAATATATCAAATAAAGAAATATATAAACTTGAACATAGTAAAAAAAATTAAAATATTTTGTTGAAATTATTCATTTGAATTCTCTGAAAAAACTAATTATAAATTCTCCACCTGAACAATACGATAGTTATACTCGTTACTGTAAACATATTAAAGTAATAAAATATAACGATTTAAAATGTATATATATAACCAAATTGTTCCTTCCTATCATAATTTTAATCAACACAATATGATAATTTTTTTTCTTTTTGAATATATATATTTATATGAACAACTCCCAATACCCAAAGCGAATCGGGAGAGGAAGAAGCTGTAAAATTTGTCTATAGCTGTTATAATAAAAATTTGATGCCTTTTAAACATTTTAATATATGAATATGAAGGATGTTGATTAAGATATTTTGAAAAGGGTAAAAAGAAAAAGCAAGTAAAAATAGGTCAACGCAATGTAATTCCGTAATGATGAGTCAATCTTGGGCGATCTCTGGGCCTGTCACTCTAATGAACTAAAAATTGAAAAGTTTTGATAATGTTAGTACACAAATGATGTAAGACCCACCCACCCAATACCAATTCGTCAAAAGTAAACCACACCCAAATTTGAGTTGCATTTCCCAAAATACCACTACTTCTTCTCATCACTTTCACACTCAAAATGACATTTTCACCCTTCCCCCTAACACTAACACTAACACTAACACTAGATCTTCTTATTTTATATATAGTTAATTACTCCACTTTGTTTTTTCTTTCAACTCTTTCCCTTCATAACATGTAATGTAACATAGTCATATTATAATTAAACATTTGGAATTCACTGATGCATTTTCATTTGATTCCTATTTCCAAGTTAGGCACGTTTAAATTTTCCTTTTTATCTTCTCCTTTTTTTTTTCTTTTCTTTTTTTGGATTTATTTGGTTGGTGTTGTAAAACAAACTTTTATTTGAACCATTGTGTTACACTTACATATGCTATTTTGAAATGCACTACTGTTGAGCTCTATATTCAAAGTCACAATCATTAAAATATACAAATATACTATATAGACTAGACTAGAGGCTCCTCCTCTGTTGATCAATTGGTTAGTATTTATATAATAAATTCATGTATAAAATGGCTTCGGATGGTCATTTTCATAGAACAGTCACACACTATAATGACAAGTATTAATATTACATATTAACATAAAATAATTATCAATGTAACACGTGATCCAAATATATATGTGTAGTCATTTTTAAAGTTTGTACGAATTATTTAAGCATATATATATATATGAATGTATAAAATGTTGCACCATATTTTAGCGCTTTTTCTAAGTTATGAAATGACTGAATTCTGCTAAAAAAAAGTACGTAGCAATGTATAGTAGAAAGGCTTTAATGATAGAGTACTTTAAGCCAAACTCAGTGTTCTGGGTAGAAAATGGGTGGTAAAAAGAAAAATTACATATACATTGACAGTAGAATTAAATAACGAAACAAATAGTTTTGAAGAAAACAGTAAATAAAAAGAATTCTGATCAAATTGCAGAGTTAGATATTGCAACTGCAACTAACTTAAGGATCTTTCTCTCAAAAAACTAACTTAAGGATCTTTCCAAAAACCAGAAGATAATCAATTTTTTTTTATATATTCAAAAAAAAATAAAATTACAAAAACCACCATCTTTGATTGGCTGAGCATTAATTGCTAATCAGAGAAGATGAATTGCGGAAAAGGGTAATGATTGTCTTCTTCTTCTTCTTCTTCTTCTTCTTCTTCTTCTTCTTTACCCAAGTGAAGAGGAGTTCTTTTCACAACCAGTTTGTTTGGATAGTGGAAAAGGAAAAGTCCTACATAGAAAGAAAAGAAAAGAAAAAAATACCAAGAAAAATGGAAGGAACCCCATTTATCTACTATCTTTATAAAATAAAGGGAAAAGTGAGAAAATAAAAGAATTTGTTACACCATTTAATAAAATAAATTAGAAAAAAAAAAACAGTTGCATTGCAGGGGAATAGATGGTAAAGGTGGGGTTTTAGAAAAGAGGAAGAAAGAATATATAAAATCATAGGGCTTCACGGGACTCTGTCAGAGGCTGAGGACACTGAGGTATCTTTCTTTTTGAGGACACGTCGCTCCAGAAAAGTAATAGAAGAGAGAGAGAGAGAGAGAGAGAGAGTAGTCTTCTCTCTTCTTTAATCACTGCCTCTTCTGTTGTTGTTTATATGAGTGTTCATTTTCTTATGGAACAAAGATAAAACCTTTACTGAGTTTCCCATTGGAGAAGTGAAAATTATAAAATAAAAGAAGAAAGAAACAGCATTTTCGATTGCTTTCCTTTTCTTCTCTTTATTAACTTCTTACCTTTCTTTAATTTTTTTTTTTTTACAAGTACTATTTTACTTTTCTAATCAGAATCTGAGTATACCAATGTGGGGTTACCCTTCATTTCTTATTATTTTTATGATTTAGATGTAACTTCCAATTAGATTACTTCTTTTTTTACTATTACTATTCATCTTTAAAATAAAAACAAAACATAATATTGTAACTCCTGCATGCTCAGCACTATGTTTTTTGTCACGTAATGCAGTTTTTTCACGCGACTTTGACAGAGGTTTTAGTTTTTAATTTCACTTAATAAAAAAGAACAATTGAAAATTCCCCATTATTTATTTTTAAATATATATATTTTTTTTTTCTCATATAAATGGGTTTTTTTCAGTGAATTTCTCTTTTTAACAACTCTGTTTCATCACTTTCCTTAACATGGAAATGTACCTAAACTAAACTATGTGAGCTGTAAAAACCTGTTGGAAGAAAACTAAAAAAGAAAAACAAAAACTTTTTTTATTTTCCGGTTTTTCAGATTCAATCTCACAAAACCCTTCTCATCTTTCCACTATCTGTCTCTATTTTTAGCTTGCATTTTCCTTTTTCTTCTCTCTCACTCACTCTCAGATCAAACACTAGAAAAAATGGGTAAAGCAATGAGGTGGCTTAAGGGCTTGTTTGGGATGAAGAAAGAAAAAGACTACAAACCCAATTCCAACTCCGGTGACCGGAAAGACAAGACAGTTTTTAGCTCGGGAAAGGAGTACTCCGACGGCTTATGTCATAATCCGGCAACTATTCCACCTAACTTATCGTCAGCCGAGGCTTCTTGGCTCAGATCATATTATAATGACACAGAGAAGGAACAGAACAAGCACGCAATAGCCGTGGCGGCGGCAACGGCTGCTGCAGCTGACGCTGCTGTGGCTGCAGCTCAGGCTGCCGTGGCTGTCGTTAGGCTCACTAGCCATGGCAGAGGTACTATGTTCCAAGGCAGCCATGAAAAATGGGCTGTTGTAAAGATTCAAACTGTTTTCAGAGGGTACTTGGTAAGTGGTCTTAGCTGAAAGTTAAAAACTTTCAAACAATATGTATAATTTCTTTCTTTTTTTTATGTTTGGATTGAAAGAAATGATACTAATTAATTTTGTTTGGGTATTTGAATATTCAGGCTAGAAAAGCTCTGAGAGCTTTGAAAGGACTAGTGAAACTACAGGCACTAGTAAGAGGGTATTTAGTAAGGAAGCAAGCCACTGCAACTCTCCATGGTATGCAAGCTTTAATAAGAGCTCAAGCCACGGTTCGATCCCAAAAAACTCGTGGCTTCATATTCAACAATGAAACCATTAGTAGGTTTGATAACAGAGCACGAAAATCCATGGTAAGTTTCTTTCTTAATGGAATTCTCTCAATACAGTTTTCTTATTTTGGGTCTTTTGCATTTACATTATCTTTTGTTTTCGGTTTAAGTCCAATTTGCAGGAGAGATTTGATGATAGTAAAAGTGATCACATAGCTCCCATTCATAGCCGGAGGCTCTCTGCTTCTTTAGACACAAGTTTCACCACCATTGATGAGAGTCCCAAGATTGTGGAAGTTGATACAGGAAGGCCTAAATCCAGGTCTCGTAGAACAAACACCTCAGTCTCCGATTTCGGAGATGACCCTTCTTGCCAAGCGCTCTCTTCTCCACTCCCATGTAGAATTCCCACTCGAATTTCAATACCCGATTGTCGGAATTGCCAGGAGTCCGAGTGGGGATTCACAGGCGACGAATGCCGGTTCTCCACCGCTCAATCCACGCCTCGGTTTCTCAACTCAGCAGCATCTAATGCTCCAACAACTCCGGCCAAGAGTGTATGCGCTGATAACTACTTCAGGGGATATGGAAATTATCCAAACTACATGGCTAACACAAAGTCTTTTAAGGCCAAACTGAGGTCCTATAGTGCCCCGAAACAAAGACCAGAACCAGGGCCGAAGAAGAGGCTTTCCCTTAATGAATTGATGGAGTCAAGGAATAGCCTAAGTGGGGTTAGAATGCAAAGGTCATGTTCTCAAGTTCAAGACGCCATTAGTTTCAAAAATACTGTAATGGGGAAACTTGATAGGTGCTCAGATGTTGGGAGAGAGACAGAGAGGACCTATTTGCAGAGAAGATAGTGATTTAGTTGTTTTTGGTTAATAAATATAGATAAGGAAATTTATGGTAACAAAAGAAGCTAGCTTTGCAAGCTTAAATCCTATAGTTCAGTTGGTTAAGTGTTTGAAATCACAAGAATATTGAAGAATGTGTGTAGATTCAAAGTTAGATAGTAATGTATAATTAAATTGTCCTTTGTATCTGATTATTGTGTTTTTTTTTTTTTCTTAAGTTTTTAATGATGGAATTTACACATACATATTCCGAACCCCAAAAAGAAAAAAAGGAAAAAAAAAATCATTTTTTGGTGTCAAGGCATTGCAATTGTATAATAATATTGAAATTTGAATCTTTTGGCTTTTACAGTGTCTACTCTAGACACATGCTTACAAGATTCACAAGCATCTTTTTATTTTTTTAATGTGTTGTAGAATTTCTTTGGTAATTAATGAAGGGATATAATTGGATATGATGCATTGATCATTGGAGAAAGATGACAAGACAATTGTATAAAGTATTTAATGTTACACAAACAAATATTTCTTTCCCCCACATGTGTTGCACAATTTCAATAGCTTGATGTAATGTTTTTCACTCTCTTTTCTTTGGAGAGACATTTCAAAAATTTATAAAAGATTTTGGTGTAGTTTTCAAACTTTGTATGAAGGGAACAAAGACAAAAGTTAAAAAAATATAATAGAAAGAAGACAAAGTTGAATTATTTGATTTTGAAATCGCCCACTTCTACATATTCTTCTTGTAACACTTGGTCATTTAAGCTGAAGTTGTGACCCCACTTTTATGTTTTAAACTACATATTCTTCTCCTATCTTTGTCTATACCCTCTACTCTCTGGCTACTCTATTTTGGAGCCACTTGATCAGTAACTTCATAATTAATCCAACCTGTTATATAAAATTGAGGATAAAATTTTACCTGGAAAAAAAAAAAAAAAAAAACAGATGGGTTACATAAATATTACAGCACAACCCTATAGATTTTAATTATTTTTACTGAAAAAATATATATATTTCTAGGTCAATCATATGAGAAATCATTGGTGTTATTAATGGTGGGAATTAATATAGATATCCATGCTGATTAATTAAATAATTTTTTCAAGTTTTTCCAATATCCGAGGATAGACAATAAGCTAATAATGATTAGCTTTTGATTTGACACAATATGATTTAATTTTTTTTTTCTTTTTATATTGGGAGACAAAAACAATTCTTTTTTTGTATTGAGCAGTGCTCCCAATATTGCCTAATGTGTGCCACCTTTAGAAAAGTGAATAAGAGTGAGCTTTTATGGGGCAGTCATGCACTTTTGTTGTATTCATTTTTTAGGGAGCCTTTGGAATAAAGTTGCTATTTAAATTTGTTTTTATTTTTTCTTTAAGGAAAAGGAAAAAAGGGTACTGAAAATTTGATCTTATTCATTGTGACTCAACAATTTATTCTACTTAGAAACAAAATAGCTTAGTTAATTTTGAAATTTATATCATTTTGGATGCAATCATGTTATGGATATGAAGTACATTTTATTATTTTTGCTATTAGAATATGAATGCCAGTTTTTATTTTATTTGTGTGTATATACAAATATGAAAGAGAGTTGTTTATGCTATTTTGTATGATTTTTAGTAGTACTTGACATAAAAATTTCCAACAATGACTAAAGTTTCTATAATGAACATGTTTACAAGACATACTTCAGAAGCAAATTTGGAAAAACTGACAAGTAGGAGCTCATTGACAGAGAAATTATTTTGTTGATATTAAATAAAACAAAATAAATTAAATGTGGGTTGGTGTGATTAAATATGGATCAGTGGCCCAGAGGTAAAAGCTAACTCAAATATCAAATGATAACATGGTGATGATGCATGTCATATTTTGAAGTATTCAATTTTGGGAAAAATAAAAACTATAAAATCATCATTCTTGAATCTTATTAAAAGATTACCCTTAAAAAGAGTTTTTCTTAAAAGAAAAATTTATAACAAAAATAAATACACATTGTAAGCATGGGTCCAATTGTGAAGGTTTATATTCTAAGTCCAATTCAGCATGGGTTTGGCCCAATAGTCTAAGTCCAATGATTTTTCTTTTATACAACTTTGATACAAGTTCTTTACAATGTGATATTGTGGACGTGGTCACAAAGGTGATTCACCTTAACAAATATTATTTTATTTTATTTCAAATTTAAGAAAATTACAACTTTTTATTTTGAATTATTTTTTTATTATATTTATCAAAATAAAATATATGAAATTCAATTTTAAATTATATAATATAACACATGCCAATAATAATAATAATAAACCGTTTTTATACTACATTATTCAAAACTAGGAAACAGGCCGCGCTTTGCGTGCGGCTATTTATAAATATTTTAAATTATACTTATAAATATTAATTGAATAATAAAATCATATCAAATAATTTCAAACATATTATTATATATTTATGTATAATTTTAAAATTATATTTATTAAAAAAATAATAAAACTCTATCACCGTAACTCACTTGGTCACTATTACATTTAATGTTGATGTCATCAAAGTATCTCACTTGTAGTTATTATTAATATCATTCCTAGTAGGTTTGGTCTATACATAATATTAATTAAACAATAATCGGTAAGTACTCACCTTTATACATAAATGAATCATTTTTTTACAAATTAATCAAGTGAATCATTACCATATTTCACTTATAGTCATCAATAATATCATTTCAGTAAGAGTTTGCTCTCTACATAAAATAAATTAAACAATAATCGTTACTTTTATAAATAAGTTAATTATTATGTTATAAATTAATTAAGGTCCTGTTCGGTAACAATTTTAAAAGTGGTTTTCTGTTTTTAAAATTAAAATTTTGGAAATAAGTTTTGAAAACAAGTTCGGTAACAACATTTTGTTTTTTGTTTTTTTAATCTAAAATCAAAATTAAATAAATTTTAAAAACAGATTTATGTTGATTTTAAAAATTTTTAAAAACACATTTTCTTTTTTGCTTCTCTCTTTCTTGCTCGTTTCCTCTTCAGAAGCTCAAACTATTAGATGTTTCTTCCATGGCTTCAGTTTTTAATTGGTAAAATCTCTCTCTCTCTCTCTCTCTCTCTCTCTCTCTCTCTCTCTCTCTCTCTCTCTCTCTCTCTCTCTCTCTCTCTCTCTCTCTCTCTCTCTCTCTCTCTCTCTCTCTCTCTCTCTCTCTCTCTCTCTCTCTCTGTGTATATATATATATCGTTCTCTCTTTCTCCCTCTCTCTCCGATTTTTTCTCTTTTTTTCATTCTCAGATTTGAAAATGAAAAATGATCAAAATAGCATGATGAGAGTAGCTTGAGGAAGAATTTTTGCTGTTGCAAGTATAATTCTCTTGTATTTTTTTAATTTTAATCTTAGGGTTTGCAAAATTTGAAGAAATCTCTGTTTTACTTTCACATTTAATCTTTGAAATGGGGTTTGGGTTTAATCTCTGATATAAGATTTTAGGTTTAGTCTCTTAAATGGGTTTAGTTTTCTGTTTGAATTATGTGTGGATGGAGTTGTTCATGTTTGAACGTTTAATTTTTAGAATAAATTTACCAATTTTATTTGTGATTTTAGTTGCTTATTTGTGCTGGTTTTTTGGTCAGATTAGTGCTTGAGGAGGAGGAGTACTGGTAGAGATGATGGTCATGATTAGTAGTAGTACTGGTAGTGATGATATCATGATCAATTTGATCATGATTTGTAGTATTAGAATTAGTGCATGATTTTTAGTAGCAGTAGTATTGGTTTGTAGTATCTGAACTAGTGTTATTATACTGATTGGATGGGTAGAGAGATTTATGGGAGTGAGCCAATTGGGATTGTAATAGTTGCAGTGAAGAGTTTTAATCTTGTTCTTATACATACTCTGATGTGATAACTGAAATTTATGAGCATATGATGGTATTAATTTATGATTACTACTATTTTACCAACTAAGCATTTGGTCTTTTTATAAGTACAATAGCCTTGTTCTCTCCTCCATCGTCACTCTAGTATGTCATAGGCAATTATTATCATAATTGAGCAAATCTTTCAGGGGATGGAACTGAAACAGTGTGTGAATTCAACTTTGTGTTTGGAGAAAAAGCCCAAGTTAGTTGTGGGACTTAGGGGTTCAACATCTAATATTTTTGTAGACAATGCAGCTTATAGGTGTTGGAAATTATTTTACCAAGATCTTAGATCTACTCACAAGTATGTTTATTAACATCCTAAATAAGAACTTTCTAAAACGATAAATTAAACACATATAAAGTTTAAGAAACCTTACATTGGGTGCAGCGGAATTAAATGACTCCTTCCGTTCAGATCTCTAACCCTTGATTCCTTTCTGTAGCAGAGTATTATCAAGATCTGAACCTGGATCTTCTTCTCTGAATCCTTGATGCTGAATCTCCTTTGCTGATGATCTTTCTTCACGATCTTCCTCACTATGATTGAGGTATTGCTTGATGTGTGTGGGCACTACTCTAATCACTAAGAGAGGTTCGAAATATGAAGGAAGAATAGAGAGAGAGAGTGGCGGCTAGAGAAGAGAGTGGAGGCTCAGGTTTTTCTGATTCAGAAAGTGTAATTTTCCTGAAGCCTTCACTATCTATTTATAGCATTCCACTAGGGTTGGATTTGAATTATATGGCATTAAAATAATGAAAAAATCAATTTAAAAAGCTACAATAGGTGGCCGGCCCTGGCTAGGTGGACTGGGCCTTGATTTTTGCAATTTTGCAATTTTAACACCTTTTGTATCTGATTTTCTCAAAAATGCCAATTTCCTAATTCAATCATTTAAATGCCAATTCTAACTATTTTATAATTATTAAATAATATTGTCATTTATCATATTTATTAATTGAACCATACAAAGTATCATAATTAACAAATATGCCCCTATTAACTCTTTCTTTACAATTTCGACCTTACTTAGTGAAAATTTCACAAATAGACATAGTCTAATTCGTGAATTATAATTGATTAATCAAAACCAATTACATGAGTCTTACAAACAATATTATATCAACTAGTGGGGGGACCATGGGTCTATATAACCGAGCTTCCAATAAGTAGATCAAGAATTTAGCACTAAAATTCACTAACTTATTAATTCTTCATTGAATCCACGCATAGAACTTAGAATTGCACTCTTAGTATATAGAATGCTCTATATGTTCCACCATATAGACACATCATTAGTTATCCATTGTTATAATCCTAATTTGATCAATAATCCTCTATATGAATGATCTACACAGTAAAGGAATTAAATTACCGTAACACCCTACTATGTATTTTATCCTTAAAACACTTGACCCCGTATAAATGATATTTCAGCTTATGTGAAATGAGATCTCCACCATTTATTTTCGTTTGGTCAAGCTCGAAGGAGATCATCCTTTGCTTACTATTTGCCAGATAGAAGCTATAGATTCCATGTTTATGCTAGCGCTCCCACTCAATTGCACTACCGTGTTCCCAAAATGTACGTATCACCCTGACCTAAAAGTAGGCTTAACTAACAAATAAAAGAACACGAATAGCCTTTCAAGATTGAGCCTAATCATAACAGGATTAAGATCATTTGATCTAGGATCAACTTGGCGATATTGACTTGAATAGATTTTACGGTAAGTTTAATTAAATCTAAGTCAAAGTTCAATGTCGGTCCCTTCCGATGCATACTCCATGCATCCAACCTGAGCTTTACTTTAACCAATGTTCTGGAAAGAACATAGTATTTCTCCAAATACAAGTAAACTCTTGTTGTAGATTATCATATCAGTAAAACCACATGTGTACGATAAATCTAGGAAACTTTATTCACATAGTCATGTTTACTTTCCAATGTGATGACAGCACAATAAACATGATCAAGTATGTGAAAAGGGTTTAAGATGAATTTATAAATCAAATAGACAAGCTATTGATAAAGTGAACCAAAACATACACAAATGAATGAAAAATACTTCTGTTTCTTTATTGATGTTGAATAAAATAGATTACATTGAAATGGAGTTTTATTTAGGGCATAAAACCTAACAATAGGAACTTCCTTTTCCAAACATTTCAGGTTTCATCTTCAGGCATGGAAAGTTTTGCTATGGTTATGGTAAATTACTTAACTATTTTCTCTTTATAAAATTTACAAGGTTTAATATGATCATATACCATTTATGAATAATAATATAATTGGGTGTGTGTGTTTTTTTTTTTTTGCAGACAAGCTTGTCCAATGGATTCCCTGTGCTTGTAATTAGAGGATTTTCTAATATAGCTAGTGGATAAGAAGGAACAAATTAATACCATTGAGTTGTTTAGTTCTCTTGCAGCTCTTAATACAGCCAACTCTGTAATGTACTATTATTGTTGCTATCATGCTACTATTATTGTTGATTATATATTTCCTTTTGCAGACAAGCTTGTCCAATAATAATATCATGTTACTATTATTGTTGATTATATATTTTGTCCCCAAAGCTCTTCAGGATAAAATAATGTCTTCAAATGTTTCACCATTCAACAAAAATAATCTACTTCTTGATAATTCAGACAATGAGTTTAGAGAGTTATTAGTTTTGTTTGCTTGAGCGGAGTACAATCAATTATATCTATCTAAATTCTTCAAAAAAATTATATCTATCTAAAGAAGTGTGTAGAAATTCAACCTTTTCAGGACGTGAGTATGTAATGGAAGTGTTGCATGGTCATGAAAGTAGGTGTTATGACTCTTGTCGGTTTTTAATATTTTTCTTCAAGATTGGACAACTATTAATGCATATTTTATTATGACTTTTGTTGGTTTTGTGTTATAAATAATGAGTTTCGTGATTTCAAAATACCAGTTTTTTTAAGATGTTGATGAGTGTTTTTTATTTGATTTTTAATCTTTATACATTTATTTAAAAATAAAAATAATATTCATAATTTTTTTATTTAAAAAAAAAAAAGAAAAGAAATTCATGTTTTTTGTTTTGAATATTAAAAAATAAAAATGACTACAAAACACATTTTTATTTTTTTTGTTTTTAAAAGTACAAAATAAAAGTGGTTAGAGAACATACTTTTATTTTCTGTTTTTAAAATTTAAAAATAAAAGTTGTTATAGAACACATTTTTGTTTTTAAAAAACAAAATTTTAAAAACAAAAAATCTACTTTTATTTTTCTGTTTTTAAAATTAAAAAATAAAAGTGTTACCAAACGCCACCTAAGTGAATCATTAGTTATCATACATGTTATATAGTTTATTTATTTTTAATTATCTAGAGAAAAGGGAGATGTTAGATCTAGTCTATAGAAAAAAAAAAATGATGAAAATATTAAAAAATTTAAAAAAAAAAATTAAAGAACTGATAAATCTTTATTCAAGAATGCTTAGATATAATTTTTAAGCAATAAAATAGTATAAATATAATAAAATGCTAGTTATAATTTTCTAGGCAAAATAATTAAGAGATATAATCAAATAGTATAGAGATTAGAGATGGAAAGATTAAAAATTGAAATTTTTTAGAAAACTCACAAAAAGAAAATTTTATAAGAAATTTATCACAAAATATTAGATAATAATAAAAATAAGAGATTAATTTATAATTTTCTCAAAAAAAAAATTAACTTATGATAATACATAACATAATAATATGTTACAAATATAATAAAGCAAAGAAATCACGCTATCTACAAAAAAAAAAAAAAATTAATTAAGAGCAAACGTGAAAGTATGCATGTTGGCATATTGAGCATATGTTATAAAATAAAATCATACGATTTTTTATGTATCACTCTAATATCATTGTATACATAATTAAAATTATTATCAAAAAATATATTTATGAGTGCATGAGAAAGATAAACGATCAGGAAAAAGAGAGTAAAAAAAAAAATAAAGAGCCACTAAAGAAGATGCAAATATATTTTAGGTTTAGATTATTATTACTTTGCTTATATTAAAATAAAATAATAATAACATAGATAGATTTATAAGTTGTTTTAGATTTTTTTTTCTTTTAGATTTTTTCTTTTAGCGAATGTATTTTTATTTTAAAAGTTATAAATTTTTAAATTTTTATTATTATTAATTAATAGTTTTAAAAAATTATGAATAAAAAATTAGATAAATTAAGAAAATAGATATATGTGTTTATAAGAATTTTAGACCGCCATATCATCGCCTGATACTTCTACTTTATATATATAGATAGTTTATAAAAATTACATTTTTCTATTTTATCACACGTATTTATATTAAAACTATATTAAAACTGTTGGGTCCGCCCCTTTTGATGGGCCTTGTACCAAATAAGGACACTAACACATTTAAAGAAATAAGGGTTATTTACACCATATACTGAAATTTTCAATATTTTTACTTTTTTATAGTGAGGCAAGTGTTAAGTTTTTACTGTTGTTCTACGATTGTTTTTTAGTTGTTCCACTATTGTTTTTAGTTGTTCTGTTTTGTGTTCCATTGTTGTTTTACAAAAATACAATATTTTTGAAAAAAAAAAATCATGTGACAATATTTTTATAAAATTTAACTCAAATTCCAGTATTTTATAAGAGTCTCAAGAAACAATAAAAAAAAAAAAAAAAGAGAGAGAAGTAGCTGATCGTGAAGAACAAGAAATAGCAACCAAGAAAAAAAAAAAGAAAAAAAAAAGGGAAATAAGAGAAGAAAGCTAGAGAGAGAAAGTGGGTTTCGCCATTTTCCATTGAAGATCAAGTGGTTGATTCTTATTCATTTTAGTTCAAATTTTAGGCAATGAATTCTTGCAAGTTGCTCTACCAATCTATCAGTTCCGATTAGGCGATTGTCATCTTTAAGGTATTTTTTTACAATACCCATTTGGTAAGACCCAAACTTTTTCTTTATGTACCCATCTTTTGAGATGGTGATTGTATTGTTGATCCAAGATTGTTAATCTTGATGTTGTTGTGAGCCTCTAATTCTACTAGAGAAGAACATTATTGTACCGCCCTACTTGTTGAGGACCACTACATTGATTTTCTTAAAATCGCATATCAAATTTAAACTTTTAATTAAACTTTAAACTTTTTATAAATATATAACCGTACATAAAAGTCGGGATCCTATCGTAAAAGTTTACAATAATATTCAAGATACATTTTATAAAAGTGTCGCTCCGCGACTACAAATTAAAGGCCCAAGTCATCCTGAGACTGGACACTCCAGGCCTAACCATCTTGATATGTACAATCATCCTCAAGCTCTGGACTAACTATTGCTCAGCCTTCGCCTTTCATTTACCTACACATGTAAACAACATCTGTGAGTCGACAGACTCAATAAGAAAAGTACAAAACATATAACATATTACCGACTTGTATCTAAGCGCACATACACCTATTTATAAGGCTTTAGATGAATCAAGAACGTTCTTACAGAAGTACGACCCTTGTACCACATGCACTAAATACTAGTCCCGTACTATTGTTGGTAGGACTGCACCACTGTTAGGTTATTTTTAGTATTAATTTTAGATTAATTTTAGTATATTCTGAATTTAGTTTTAATCGTGTTTGAAGCATTTTTACTGCTATAGTAGAATAGAATTGAATTTCGATATAGGACGAGAGTACCTATATGGTTTAGATAGCTGTTAAATGCCAAAATATTACATATTTTATAATATAAAAATACAAAATAAAATTAATTCTTTATAATATTTTCAAGAAATTAATGCAATATATTATTATATTGAAAATATTTTATTTAAGATTAATTTTATCTTTGTTTATAAATAATAATAGTATTTATGGCATAATTGAGAAAAAGAAATAAAAAGTTAAGAAAATGCATTGTATTTATTTAAAGAAATACAAATTAATTAAATTTTAAATAAATATTTTCATTAAAATTATTGTGATATATTTTATGTTGAAAATATTTTGTTTGGATTTAATTTTGTTTGTATTTGATTGAGAAAATAGCATTTGTGAAAGAGTGGAAAAGAAATGGAAAAAGTGATAAAAATGAGGCCCAAAACTATAAAAAATAGCATTTTTGAAGATAAAACACAAAGCCCAAGAAGGAGAGTCCATTTGGCCCAAGCCTCCTCTTCCTCTCTCCGCTGCCACGTGTCACGCGCAGAGGCCATCTGCGCCTGGGCCCCACACGGACAGCACCAACAGGTGCCTTGTCTCCTCTGCCTCCTCCACGCGCGCGTGGCATGCACCGGCCCCTGTGGGCCTTTCGTTTGCTCCACTCGCCAGCCACGCGGCTGGCCTTCGTTTGGACCGAGCCCCATCAGCCAAAAGGTGGCTTTCTCTCCTCTCGCCACGTGTCAAGTTGCACACCAAAGCCACCAATCCGAGCTTGACACGTGGCACTCCGATTTTAATTATTAGTATTTACATTTTTACCCACATGCAATTTGTAATAAGTTTAATTGCACATTAGTCCTTTTACCCTTCTATAAATAGAAGCTTAAGATTTTAGAATTCAGTTTCAGTTTCAGAGTTTCAGACAGAAAAATCCAGAGAAAACGCTCAGTTAGTTTACCGCTTTTTCTTAGTTAATTTTCTTATGGGTTTCTAAGTTCCCTTATTGTTAAGGTGGACGATGAAACCTAGTGTATTTAATTAAGTATTTATTTTTATTTTGATTCTCAGTACAATATATGCTTATGATTTTCGCTTCTTAAAATAATTTTCTTTCATCTTTAATATCACGTATTTTTGATAGTTAGAAATTATTAATGCTTGGTTCTACATTTTATTAAAAATAATATTCTTTGATTTTTTGTATTTACATTAAATTGTTTCACATTTAATGCTTAGAAGTTATAATTTTAAAGCGAAGGAAAATCTATTTTTTATTAGAAAATAATTGGTTTGATTACTGGTTAAATGATGAGAATCAATATAAAGATAAATATTTTTATATATACTTAAGTGGATTCTGAACCCTTAATAATATCCCAAATATTACTGAAAATATCTGTTACTGTCATTTTACTGTCATTTTTATTGTTTAAATATTTTATTTTATTTTGTTACTAAAAACCTCACCATTTTCGAAACTAGGTTAGAGTTTTATTAGCTTAGATTAAATAAGTATTTTCTTCGATTTCACGCAATTCCCATGGGTTGGACCTCGTTCTTCACAATCTCAATACTACAATAAAGATTCGTGCGCTTGCGAGTTGATAAATGTAAAACGTACTATTTCAGTATATAACAAGTTTTTGGCGCCGTTGCCGAAGAACTGCAAGAAGAAAAACTACTTTAATTCAGGTTGGTATAATTCTTCTACTAGTTATTATATTATATATATTATATATTACGTTTCTTAATAACAAAGTAAAACATATATATAAAGTTATTATTATTATTATTATTATTATCAGTTTACGTTTTTACGTAAACTGATATATATATATAAAATTTATTATATATTATTATTTTATATAATATTAATATATTATTATATATTATTTATTATTATATACATTACTTAACTATTAAGAAAAATATATTATTATTATTATAATTATATATAATAAAGTATATATTATAAATTATAATTAATATTAATATTTATATTTCAGTTAAATATATACATATTATTTATTTCCCGCTATATTTTAAATTCTGTCTTTATTTCTACACATATATTAATATTAGTATTTATATTTCTGTCAAATATATACATATTATTTATTTCCCGCTATATTTTAAATTCAGTCTTTATTTACGCAATTATATGGTAGGCACCGCCTCCTAATTTTTTCATGTTATTTTAATTTTTGTGATACTTGGTGTATGATTCGCTGGGAACGAAATTCTAAAAATCGTTTGGTAAAAAGAAAATTATTGTGGGTTGAAATTAAAAGTGAAAATTCTGACATCATGGAACCAAATCAAGTAAATGTGGAAGAAAAAACTCTTATTGATCATTTTTCTCCCATTTCTGCTAATCCACCATCATGCATTATTTTTCCTGAAACAAATGCTACACATTTTGAACTGAAACCTTCCATAATTCAACTTTTGCCATCTTTTTATGGGTTAGGTAAAGAGGATCCATACATGCATGTGAAAGATTTTTTAGAAATTTGCTCTACATTTAGATTTCAAAATTTTTCTGATGAATCTGTTAGGCTTAGACTTTTTCCATTCTCATTAAAAGATAAGTCTAAAGCCTGGTTAAATTCACTCCCAGCCCGATCTATTTCTACTTGGGATGAATTAGTTAATAAATTTTTGTCCAAATTTTTTCCAATGTCTAAAACGGATAATATTAGGAGAGAAATCTCCGAATTTTATCAGAAAGATCACGAAGAATTTTATGAATGTTGGGAAAGATTTAAAGATTTATTGCTAAAATGTCCACACCATAGTTTTGAGAAATGGAGATTGGTAAAATACTTTTATGATGGATTATCTCCTTCAAACCGACAAATGGTACAATCAATGCACACTGGAAAATTTTTGCAATTTAGAGGGGATGAGGCTTGGGAGTCTCTTGAGAATCTTTCTGTAAATTCTCAACAGTGGAATTGCCAAGATCCTAGATCGAAAGCTTCCAACACACCTAAGAGAGGTGGAATTTACGATGTCAAAGATGACGTAGATATCAAAACATCATTAGCAAATCTAACTAGGAGAGTTGAAGCTATTGTTGGGTTTTATGCCCTAAATAAAACTCATTTCAATATAATCAGATTTACTTATTAATATAGATCAGAAATAACATTTAATGTTGCATGGTTCACATGATTTATTTCATGATTATATGTACATAATGTATAAATTCATCTGAAACCCTTTTCACATACTTGATCCTGTTTATTGTGTCGTCAACACATTGGAAAGTAAACATGACTATGTGAATAAAGTTTCCTAGATTTATCAGACATAGGGTTTTACTGATATGATAATCTACAACAAGAGTTTACTTGTATTTGGAGAAATACTATGTTCTTTCCAGAGCATTGGTTAAAGTAAAGCTCAGGTTGGATGCATGGAGTATGCATCGGAAGGGACCGATATTGAACTTTGACTTAGATTTATTAAACTTACCGTAATATCTATTCAAGTCAATATCGCCTAGTTGATCCTAGATCAAATGATCTTAATCCTGTTATGATTAGGCTCAATCTTGAAAGGCTATTCGTGTTCTTTGATTTGTTAGTTAAGCCTACTTTTAGGTCAGGGTGATACGTACATTTTGGGAACACGGTAGTGCAATTGAGTGGGAGCGCTATCATAAAAATGGAATCTATAGCTTCTATCTGGCGAATAGTAAGCAAAGGATGATCTCCTTCGAGCTTGACCAAACGAACATAAATGGTGGAGTACTCATTTCACATAAGCTGAAATATCATTTATACGGGGTCAAGTGTTTTAAGGAATAAATACATTGTAGGGTGTAACGGTAATTTAATCCCTTTACAGTGTAGATCATTCATATAGAGGGTCATTGATCACATTAGGATTATAACAATGGATAACTAATGATGTGTCTATATGGTGGAACATATAGAGCATTCTATATACTGGGAGTGCAATTCTAAGTTCTATGCGTGGATTCAACGAAGAATTAATAAGTTAGTGAATTTTAGTGCTAAATTCTTGATCTACTTATTGGAAGCTCGGTTATATAGACCCATGGTCCCCCCACTAGTTGAGATAATATTGCTTGTAAGACTCATGTAATTGGTTTTGATTAATCAATTATAATTCTCAAATTAGACTATGTCTATTTGTGAATTTTTCACTAAGTAAGGGCGAAATTGTAAAGAAAGAGTTTATAGGGGCATATTTGTTAATTATGATACTTTGTATGGTTCAATTAATGAATATGATAAATGACAATATTATTTAATAATTATTTATAGTTATTAAATAGTTAGAATTGGCA
Organism: Cannabis sativa; assembly: GCF_029168945.1. Taxonomy (NCBI): domain Eukaryota; kingdom Viridiplantae; phylum Streptophyta; class Magnoliopsida; order Rosales; family Cannabaceae; genus Cannabis; species Cannabis sativa. Next base: position 68,699,590 of record NC_083601.1, read on the forward strand.
TTTAAATGGTTGAATTAGAAAATTGGCGTTTTTGAGAAAATCAGATGCAGAAAAGATAAAACTGCAAAATTGCAAAAAGTGAGGCCCAAATCCACTTGTATTGGGCCAGCCACTTTTGTAGGAAATTTAAACTGATTTTTTCATTATTTTAATGCCAAATAATTCAAACCTAACCCTAGTGGAATGCTATAAATAGATAGTGAAGGCTTCAGGAAAAAACACACTTAAATTTTCTATTTTTCCTTCAGAGAAAAACCTGAGCCTTCTCTCTCCCTATCTTTAGCTGTCACTTCTTCTCTTCCCTCTTGAGAATTTCGAAATCCTTAGTGATTAGAGTAGTGCCCACACACATCAAGTGATACCTCAATCATAGTGAGGAAGATCGTGAAGAAAGATCATCAGCAAAGGAGTTTCAGCATCAAAGATTCGAGAGAAAGAGATCCGGAGTTCGGATATTGATAATGCTCGCTACGTAAAGGAATCAAGGGCTAGATATCTGAACGGAAGGAGTCATTATATTCCGCTGCACCCAATGTAAGGTTTCTTAAACTTTATATGTGTTTATTTCATCGTTTTAGAAAGTTCATATTTAGGATGTTAATAAACATACTTGTGAGTAGATCTAAGATCCTGGTAAAATAATTTCCAACAACTGGCCTCAGAGCCATGGTAATTGATTTACTTACATGTAATTTGGACTTTAAAACGATTGTTTGTATGTTCTTTGGATGGTATCATGTTGTATTGAGTGTTATTTGATGATTGATTGATGATTGTGAAATTTTCGTGAAAAATAATTGTTATTTCGGTTCTGGCATTATTTTTATTGGATAGTATGGAAAAAATTAAGCAAGTTAGCCTTTTACAGAACTCAATTTGGATTTTATTTGAATTAGTTATGATTTTTTGAAGATTTGACAAAATCGGGAAATTTGTCTTGATAGTTTCACACGATCGCAGAACTGTCCGTACAGTTTCGAATTTTTTCAATTTTCTTCAATTTTTCATACTTTTTCATGGAATTAACTTCCAATTTTTTGTATGGTTTTGTATATATACTATTACTATTCCTAATTCAATTCTAATTATCATTTTGAATTAATTTAAATTTTTTTTAATTTAATTCAAGATATTAGTGTAATTTGAATTTGAATAGAATTAGTATTTATCTTTTTGCTTAAAAATCTATCTTATTTTTAAATTTGATTATATTTTTTTTAAATTTAAGGTCAGATATTTTAAGATATTTATAATATCTTTTAAAGATATTTATAATATCTTTTAAGATATTTTAAAAATATCTTATCTTTTAAGATTTTTAATTAAATCTTTTTAGATATTTTGACCATATTTAAATTTAAAATAAGATATTTATAATCATGTAATTTTAAATAGATATAAGATATTTTGCTAATTTTTTAAATTTTGTTATTTTATTTATTTAAATTACATTTAAAAATTTGAAAAAGATATTTATTTATCTTTTCTAATTTTTTATTTAATTTTTATTTATAAAATAACATTTAAAATTTAAAAGTAGTTAGCAAATTTTTGAAATGATATTTAGGTTGGTTGAAACCTAATTTTTCAAAAATTGTAGGTTTAATTTTAAAATTTTTTTTAAATTTCGAATTTTTTTTTTAAATTTTTTTTAAAAATTTTCGAAATTTTTTATTTTTTTATTTAATTAATTATTTTCGAAATTAAATATTTATTTAAAATTAAATAAATCCTACATCCAACTATCCAGCTAACCCTGTTGCAGGAGTATGTGTTTTAGCTTGTGTGTAAGTTTTTAAAACCTATTATTACTTGATTGCAAATAGCCATGGTTACTTTTTGCCGGCATCTAATGATCGATGGCTCCCTTGGTCAAGATAATAATTTGTAACAGGTATATTTACAATCTTCTTTCATCTGTGTATGACCTAGCAACATGATAGGACCCATCCAAAGTGTGCCTGTGTGAGCCTATGTGTTTAATTTTATTATAGATGCATATAGGTTAATGTTGCTAAATAAAATGTCATAGTCATTGATAGATTTTATTTAGGCCCATTTAGTTTTGGGCTTATTCAATTAATAACAGTTGTTCTTATTAAGGTTAAATTCCTCTCTTTTGGGCCTTGTGTGAGAGTTGGGAGCCATAGAAGTGGGTACGACATACCGAACCCAAAGACTCCTCACACAAACCACCCCAATTGTGAAGGCCCATTTGCTCGATTTGAATGATCGTACTAGGTTAATTAAACTAGTTTAACCTAATAAAATTGATTAGCAACATAATTAATTTCATTTATTTTGAAATTAATTTAAGAAAAATATAGTTTAAGGAATTTTATATTCTAAGCTAAACTATATGTATTTTCTTGTATTTAATTAAATATAGAATTATAACCATCTAGATTCTTTACGGAACTTAATTTAAATTTTTCATTAAATATTCTTATTTAAGTTGATATTTAGTTATCTACAACTAACCAACTTAAATGCTGAATATCTTTTGAATTTCAAATTTCAAAATTAAGTTGAGGAATTTTAGGCATTGGTTATTAAGATTCTTAAGATATTTTTTAAGTTAATATCTTTTCGAATATTAACTTAAAATGGAATATTTTTGAATTAAGTGGTTACAACTTAATTTTTTGATATTTAATTAAATTTAAATTTGAAAATATTTAAGTTCTAGATTTTTTCTAGTATAACTTAAATTAGATATTTTTTTCAAATTTTGTGGAAAAGATACTTAGTCAAATAAGATATTTTCTAGATAGTTATTTCTAGACTACTTATTATTTCTAATATTAAATAGGAAAATATTATACATTGTGAAATTAATTATTTAAATAATTAATTTTGGTACAATTTATTTTAAGTATATTTTTCCTAGTATTAAACTAGAGATTAATAATTAAGTCTTCTCTACACTTAATTATTTATTTCTTGAATTTAATACATTTAATTAATTTGAAAAATTAAATATCTAAGTTGATTTTCATCATGATACTTAAATATTTCTTTTTCATGACATTTAATTAAATAGAAAATTATTTTTAGTTGAAATTTATTTTTTCAACTAAATTTAAATAATTTTCAAAATATATTTTTCTTTATTTTATTAATCAATTTTCGAAATTGCATTTCTTAAATGCTAGAATTTCGAATTTTATCTTGAAAAATAGATTAAGTTGTAAATTAATTATTTATTTTAATTAATTCTTGGATCAACTTAAATCAATGATTTTTTCATTTATTGATTAATTTAAAATAAATTGAATTAAAGTATATTATTAGAAATTGAATTAATTAGTCAAAGGAAAATCTAGATAGGTGATATTTTTGCTTGAAGTATTTTTCTAGTGTATTTAATTAAATAGAAAATTAATATTTAAGTTGATTTTTATCATCATACTTAAATATTTGTAATTTTTCTTATATATTTAATTAAATAGGAAAATTATATTTTTTGTTGTAAATTAATTTTATTAATTAATTTTGGGCCAACATTAAATTAGAATAATTTTTCCAGGATTAATTTTTTTATTTTAACATGCATTTTCGAAAATTGTATTCTTAAATACTTTAATTTTTCGAAATGCAATATATATTTATAGAAAATTAAATTTGAGTTGTAAATTAATTTATATTAATTTTGTAACAACTTAAATTGAATATTTTTCTAAATATTTATTGGAAATTATTACTAAGATGGAAATAATTCATGTTATTTTTATATCCATCTAAGTAAAATTTATAAATATTAAATTAAAATTTATATTTAGAATTTTTCATTCTAAATTGGAAATTTAAAATAAATATATATTTAAAATAAATAAATTAAATAAAGAGAATCAAAGAAAATACAACTCACTTTAAATAATGAGCTTGATTATTATTAAGATATTCGATCTCCATTGTTGGTCTTACAAAAGTTAAATGTTTTCAATATAACCTCGAGACGCTAGACTTCGTCCCCCTATGGATGGTTATTCGTTGAACGCATTTAACACCGTAAGATTTCATTTGATAAGTGTTTTGTAAGTTTTCGTCTCTATTAGACTCTCCCCTACGGTGACTACTTAGAGATAAACTTATGAAACATGAAACAATGGTAGAGGCTCATGAAATGAGAATAACCTTGACTCTCGCCTACCGGGACAACGTTGGATTCTTATTTTGATCGAATAAAAGGTTGCTAGAATGGTTTCTATTTTAGATGAGCTGACAACTCTATTCAATAAATGATGCTTTGACTCTCGCCTACCGGGACACTGTATCAGTTTGTTGAAAACCTTGGAAATTATTTAGGATTGTATGTTTTAGTATTTTCACTAGTCATTCCTACTTGCTATATGTTTATAATTTCTGAATTGTGTATGAATTTATATTGAACCATGTTATTTTCTGTTATTAAGTTGTAGTTTAATTTCGAATCTTCATTGTTGGTCTAACATGTTTGTTTTTCTAATGAGATAAATCCCTAATGGATTTTCACCATTAGACATACATAATAGTGTAAGATCTCGAAAGATAAGTATTGTATATGCGACATCTAACTGTTCATCAATTGATGACACCTTAGACTAGTATTTTTACGATATGAAACAAGAAGATTACATAAATAAGATTACTTTGTCTTTCGCTAATCGAAGCATCGTTGGATTCTTATTTATAAACGAAATTATCCTAATTCCTCTTAGCTTATTCATTTCGAATTAGCTCAATAATATATCATTGGATGAATGGTCTATAAATCATTTCATGTCATTATATTTTCTCTTAAGAAATTAAATGACGCATATGATTATAATCCCGAAATTCTATTCCCAATTGATATAAATCCTCAATCTTAGAAATCTCCTACTTGTATGGGCAAATCTGACTTAGAGTTTGTATTAGTAGTGCTTGTCCAAGATAGAATTACTCATTATATTTGGTATAAATTTAAGTTTTTGACTTTAATTTTAGATTCCAAATAGAAATTTTCTTAAATTTCTAATTCCAGAATACAATACAGTTACACTTTCTCAAGTGTTTAATATCCATCTTCTATTAATGGATTAAAACTGTATGGAATATGAGTTAGGTATTCTGTGACCAGGATCCAGTTGCAGTATTCTAAGAACTCTTTGATGTAACTAAACCTATGTCATCATAGACACTACCACTTTCTTTTAATCTATGGCATTTGTATCTTGTTCATAGTGGATTTGACAAGATCAATCTCTGCAAAGAGTTAATATGCCTATATCCACTGAAAGTAGTTCATCTCATTCGCAGATGGATGTACATTCAGGGGTGGATATGAGTTTTTCGTTGTATTCTTAAAACGATAACTCTAGATTATACCTTTTAGCAAAGAAATTTGAAATGTTTGAAAAATTTCATTAATTTCTAGCAATGGTTAAAACCATTAAGGTAAGTGGTTAAAGATCTTGCGAACTGATAGGGGTGGAGAAATAGATAGTAGATATGCAGTTCAAAGATCATTAAATTGATTTTTGAATTATATCCAAACTTACCTCCCCAGAAATTTCGAGTTGCATGTTGATGATTAGTTACTAGTCGTTGCCTAATTCCTTCTATGGTAATACAATTTCAGAATGATGTAATGGTTGTATACTTAATGTAAATCATTACTAGATTCATGGATGACCTAATCAAAATCTTAAGAAAAGCTAGAACCATTAACCATGGTTTGTTAGCTATTCTAAGTGATTAGGGGTGGACCATCCCATTGTCAATAGATAAGAAAGTGTTTGTTCAAACAAATACTACTTTTCTAAGATAATGACTAAGTCTGAAAACAAGTAGCAAATAAAGGAGATATTTTTCTTGATTCCAAAAGTGTTCTATCATCTTATATAACATATGATGATCCCACTGCCTCTGTTGTCTTGTCACAACCGAAGAGATCAATACCATTTAATTTTCTTAGACATAATTCACGGTGCCTTGTCGTAGTGGGAGAGTTTCTAGGAACTCACCTTCTTATGACTTGGGAGACACTAGTGATTTAAATCCATTGTGAGTTTAAACAAGTAATGGATTGTCAAGATAAGAAACTAAGAAGAAAGCCGATAGAACTATGGTTTAATCCATTCACATGGAATAACCTAAAGTTTTCTATTACAAGGACATAAAAGGAAATTTTAGTTAATAAGTCTATTCTATAGACTTAACAAAACTTCCTGTTCCTAGTATTATAGGTTTGAGTTTATCTAAACCTATGGCTTGTGGTATACCTGGTAATTACTTACTCTAATGCAAGCAACTTACTTTAGTAAGATGCTGAAGCATTTTCTTTCTAATGGCAATCTATAGAAGCTTCACAACTTCTTAGGCATAGATTTTATCTAAGGAAAAGTCTCAACTATTCCAGAAAAGATAAAGCCATGAAAGAATTTCTTATATCAACAGTGAGAGGTCTTAGATATGCTTTTGTATGCCTTAGACCAGACACCTGCTGTTGAGTGGGAGTAATGAGTAGGTATCAGATTAATCTAGGAGAAGAACATTGGAAGACAATCAAGTAAATTTTAAGATTAAGAAGAGGAACTATATGTTAGTCTATAAGGGTGTGATTAAAACTCTTAGACTACACCATATCAGATTTCGAAATTTGCCTATGTGCTAGTAAATATTTCTGATAAGATGGTGATTACTCTGGGGGTGGAATAATGATTTTGGAGAAGTGTAAAAACCTATCTGAAGTCTCTAGGTCTAACAGAGAGAGACTGAATGTTAAAGCTGCAGGAAAGGTACTTATTCAGTCTAAGGAAAGTTCTATACATTTTTGGCATCATTCCAAATTGCCTTAAACTACTAGTGTTAATTTCCTGATTAACCAAAAGTAGTTGCCAAAAGTATAGAATCCAGTATCCCAAGAGAGTAGACATATAGAGAGGAATTTCACATTATCAATGATTTTGTGATTAAAGGAAGAGTAATGGTGGAGAAAAGGTTGTGGTTAATTCAACCTTTCAGATCCTATTACGAGGAGTTTACTACTACTACACTTGATTTGTATATCAAGGTGTTGAGATTATTTGAAACGCACTTTTTGTTTTATATTAGTGCAAGTGGGAGTTTGTTGGGTTTTATGCCCTAAATAAAACTCATTTCAATATAATCAGATTTACTTATTAATATAGATCAGAAATAACATTTAATGTTGCATGGTTCACATGATTTATTTCATGATTATATGTACATAATGTATAAATTCATCTGAAACCCTTTTCACATACTTGATCCTGTTTATTGTGTCGTCAACACATTGGAAAGTAAACATGACTATGTGAATAAAGTTTCCTAGATTTATCAGACATAGGGTTTTACTGATATGATAATCTACAACAAGAGTTTACTTGTATTTGGAGAAATACTATGTTCTTTCCAGAGCATTGGTTAAAGTAAAGCTCAGGTTGGATGCATGGAGTATGCATCGGAAGGGACCGATATTGAACTTTGACTTAGATTTATTAAACTTACCGTAATATCTATTCAAGTCAATATCGCCTAGTTGATCCTAGATCAAATGATCTTAATCCTGTTATGATTAGGCTCAATCTTGAAAGGCTATTCGTGTTCTTTGATTTGTTAGTTAAGCCTACTTTTAGGTCGGTGGTGATACGTACATTTTGGGAACACGGTAGTGCAATTGAGTGGGAGCGCTATCATAAAAATGGAATCTATAGCTTCTATCTGGCGAATAGTAAGCAAAGGATGATCTCCTTCGAGCTTGACCAAACGAACATAAATGGTGGAGTACTCATTTCACATAAGCTGAAATATCATTTATACGGGGTCAAGTGTTTTAAGGAATAAATACATTGTAGGGTGTAACGGTAATTTAATCCCTTTACAGTGTAGATCATTCATATAGAGGGTCATTGATCACATTAGGATTATAACAATGGATAACTAATGATGTGTCTATATGGTGGAACATATAGAGCATTCTATATACTGGGAGTGCAATTCTAAGTTCTATGCGTGGATTCAACGAAGAATTAATAAGTTAGTGAATTTTAGTGCTAAATTCTTGATCTACTTATTGGAAGCTCGGTTATATAGACCCATGGTCCCCCCACTAGTTGAGATAATATTGCTTGTAAGACTCATGTAATTGGTTTTGATTAATCAATTATAATTCTCAAATTAGACTATGTCTATTTGTGAATTTTTCACTAAGTAAGGGCGAAATTGTAAAGAAAGAGTTTATAGGGGCATATTTGTTAATTATGATACTTTGTATGGTTCAATTAATGAATATGATAAATGACAATATTATTTAATAATTATTTATAGTTATTAAATAGTTAGAATTGGCATTTAAATGGTTGAATTAGAAAATTGGCGTTTTTGAGAAAATCAGATGCAGAAAAGATAAAACTGCAAAATTGCAAAAAGTGAGGCCCAAATCCACTTGTATTGGGCCAGCCACTTTTGTAGGAAATTTAAACTGATTTTTTCATTATTTTAATGCCAAATAATTCAAACCTAACCCTAGTGGAATGCTATAAATAGATAGTGAAGGCTTCAGGAAAAAACACACTTAAATTTTCTATTTTTCCTTCAGAGAAAAACCTGAGCCTTCTCTCTCCCTATCTTTAGCTGTCACTTCTTCTCTTCCCTCTTGAGAATTTCGAAATCCTTAGTGATTAGAGTAGTGCCCACACACATCAAGTGATACCTCAATCATAGTGAGGAAGATCGTGAAGAAAGATCATCAGCAAAGGAGTTTCAGCATCAAAGATTCAGAGAAAGAGATCCAGGTTCAGATATTGATAATGCTCTGCTACAGAAAGGAATCAAGGGCTAGATATCTGAACGGAAGGAGTCATTATATTCCGCTGCACCCAATGTAAGGTTTCTTAAACTTTATATGTGTTTATTTCATCGTTTTAGAAAGTTCATATTTAGGATGTTAATAAACATACTTGTGAGTAGATCTAAGATCCTGGTAAAATAATTTCCAACAGCTATGTCATTAAGTCAATCCATGAATACTCCTATCCATAGGAATGAATTTTGTTCTCTATGTTATAGTACAAGTCATACTTGTTAGACTTTTATTTGGGCTTACATTAAATTTTATTGGTTTTATTAAAATTTGGGTTGATTGGATAGTTCTTTGCTGTATTAGCCCATGTTGTTGGTGATCAATTGTTAATGGGCTTAGCATCTGTGAGTAAAGTCTAGGTGAAGCAGAAGTGTGGGCTTTTCTAGTTGACTGAAGCCTTTGATGAGCGAGCCCGGCCAACTAGGGTTTTGTAGCTAAGTCCCCTCCCTAACTCTATAAATACATATTGTCTCATCACAATTGTATACCTTTTGATAATCAGAGAAAATAAACTGCTTCTGATTTAGAGATCTAGGGAGGAAGACTTAGTTGATAGTATTGCACTATCAAATTGGAGTAACTGCTGTGGATCAAATAGAGATAATTGCTATGGATCAATCAGGTACACATACTCAATTATCATATACTACTATTGTGTTCTATGTTGTATACAAATAGATCTTGGGTTAATTGTTAATTTATCTAACATGTGGTATCAGATTGCCTATTGTATATGATTTAGAACCTATAATTAGTATAATTAATTTGTATATGTTAATTATCCATAATTACATATTAATTTCGTTATTATTTTATGTTGAATTTTTTGTTTTTAAATCTTAAAACTTTAAGGGTTTTGTTTATTATTAAATTCTCGTTCTATTGATATATTATATGCATGAAATCATTGTGTATATTTAGAGAATTTTAATTTTAAAGTTTTAGGGTTTATATGATTATAATGTGAAATTATAATTGTGTATTTTGATTTTATCGTTTTTAATCTAAAATTGATTATAGATATCTCATTATTAATTGTTTATGAATGTTCTTAAATGATTAATTTTGTATTTTGATTAAGATTGATATTCCAAATCAATTTTTTTTTATGTTCTTTATTTTTTGGATTGCTTTTCTTTAGATCTATTGTTTTTTAGCAATTAATAGCCGAAATTAGATACTTAGATTGATTAGAAATTCCATCCCGACCAAAAACCATCCAAAATCCCCAATTTTTCGTCGTTTTTTGGCCGGAAAACACCACAGACCCGACTGGGCCGAACCGGGTCGCGTGACCCGCTTGCAGGAACCGGGTGGAGGAAGAAGAACCAGTCCAGCCGCGAAGCCCACTCGCGCAGGCGGCGCGTGGGGCCGGCTGGAATGTCGTTTTTCGACGTTTTTTTTTTCAGCGTTATTAGAATTTAATTTCTGATTTTTCTATGATTTTTAATTAATTTTTTGACTCCGTTTAATAATTATTATTATTTTAATGATAATTATGCAGTTAAAAAATTATTAAAAATAATTTTTTGATGATTTTTCAAAATCCGTAAATCATAGAAAATTTTTGAGTTTCTTCTCGTCCCATATGACATAGTCACTCTCTTGTTTAATTTATCTTGACTATGTAATCTCCACCAATATTCTTTATTTCACATTTTTCCATTAATTGTTGTTCTAAAGTTATAAAACTTGATTATTTGATATAAAAATAATGTGTTATGGTGGACACTTTATTTTTTTTTATTATCAATATAATAAAAGCAATTATATATCTCTTTTGAAAATTTGGTTGAAAATTATTAATTTTCAATGATTGTTTTATCACCAAATTTCACATGTTGAAGAAAATATTATATTTTTGGTTGACTATATGTGTAATTACTTGCCCAAAGGTAGTATTTACATATATTAGTTCACATTCTATGAAGTGAGTTAATATTAAATGTATATATTTTAATTATTTGCCCAAAGGTAATAATTTAAATATATAAATTTATTATTATTTTTTGTTTGAATTAATACATATTTTTAAGAAATTTATTTGCCCAAAGGTAATAAAATTCTTAAATGATATGTATTTTTTCTTTGTTGTTAACTTCATGAAGGTAAATCATGTGTGTGTTATATTCTCACCCCAAAGGGGAGTTTATAATGACCAGTTGATTCTACAATATTTTCTAATACATTGCTCATATTGCTTATTCAAGTTTTAATTTTTGAATTTTTCAGTCTCCTTTTCTGTGAACAACAATAATGCTTCCATCCATATTTTAAATGCTTCCAACTACAAGACATGGAAACGAGATGTGGAATTTACTTTAGGCATAATGGATTTGGACTTGTGCCTACGAGAAGAAAAACCTGCTGATCTTACTGACTCCAGTACAGCTGCCGAGAGAACTCATCATGCACAATGGGAAAAGTCAAGTCGTCTTAGTCTTCTTACTATGAAAAGATCCATTCCTGAACATCTATTGAGTGGTTTGCCAGACACTACAAATGCCAAAGAGTTTTTCAATGCTATAGAAAAACTATATGACACTGGTGAAAACGCTGAAGCTGGACATCTTATGGATGAAATGACAACCATTAAGTATGATGAATTAAAAGGAGTGCGAGATTTTATTCTGAAATTGGTGAATGTTCAATCCAAGTTGAAAGATCATAATATTCCTCTTCCTGACTCTTTCATTATTCATCGAGCTCTTCATGCTCTTCCTGCCTCTTTCAGCCTTATCAAGACAGCCTACAACACTTACAATCAAACATGGACTATCAGCGACCTAATTTCTCAGTGTGTAGCTGAAGAAAGCAAGCTTAAAAGGGAGAAGAATGAATCTGCTAACTATGTTTCTCACCTCAAGCCCAACAAAGGAAAAGGAAAATTCAAGAATAAAAATGATGGTGCTACAAAACAGAATGGTAATGGTAAGGAGCATAAGAATAAACAGAAGAATAACAATGGAAAGTCCAAATACTCTAATGTGAAGTGTTACTTTTGTGAAAAATTGGGGCATCGGAGAACAGACTGCCACAATTTTAAGACTTGGTTAGAAAAGAAGCAAGCACAATCAGGTAATCCATTAGCATGTGTTTGTTTTGAATCTAATCTAGTTGATGTTCCTATTGATTCTTGGTGGTTAGACAGTGGTGCTACTGTTCATGTTTCTGCTTCCTTACAGGGGCTAAGGGATCTCAGGAAGCCAAGTGAGAGGGAGTCCAAGCTTAAATTGGGCAATGATGTTGGAGTTGACGTTATCTATGTTGGAACATTTATTCTTGAATTACAGTCTCGTGATAAGATTATTCTGAACAATACTTTTTATGTTCCTACTTTTAAAAGGAATTTAGTTTCGCTTCCGCTTTTGGTTAAACAAGGATATTCTTTTCATTTTGCAAATGATAATGTTGACATTATGCTTGACTCTCGAATTATTGGAAATTGCTTTTATTCTGATGGTCTTTACAAGTTGTCATTGGCTCCTTTAGATTCCTCTTTTAATGTTGTGAATACTGTGGGTAAAAGACCTCATATTAAGGATACATCCTTATTGTTATGGCACAAAAGATTGGGTCATATTTCCAGAGAAAGGGTTGATCGTTTAATTAAATCTGAAATACTTCCTCCTCTTGATGCTTCTGATTGGGATACTTGTGTTGATTGTACTCGTGGAAAATTGACTAAAACAAGAAAGAAGACTGCAAACCGCAGTCAATCTTTATTGGAAATTATCCACACGGACATCAGTGGTCCTTATTCCACCACGTTGTGCAGAAACAAGTATTTTATCACTTTTATCGATGATTTTTCTCGTTATGGATTCACCTATTTAATTAAAGAAAAATCTGACGCCCTTGATAAACTCAAAATTTTTTGAAATGAGGTTGAGAAACAATTAGGAAGAGTCATCAAAGTTGTTCATTCTGATCGTGGAGGAGAATATTATGGTCGTTATACGTAATCCGGACAACACATGGGGCTTTTTGCGAGTACTTACAAGAAAATGGTATAGTTGCTCAATACACTATGCCTGGTTCACCTGAGCAAAATGGCGTTGCTGAAAGGAGAAATCGCACTCTCATGGATATGGTTAGAAGTATGATGAGTAGAACAAATCTTCCAGAGTTTTTATGGGGTGAAGCACTTATGACTGCAACTTATATTTTAAATCGTGTTCCCAGTAAATCTGTTCCCAAGACCCCTTTTGAGTTATGGACTGGGCGGAAGCCTAGTCTGAATCATCTTCGAGTATGGGGTTGTCCAAATTCGAAGTAAAGATTTATGATCCTAATTTGAAAAAGTTAGATCCGAGAACAAATCGCTGTTATTTCATTGGTTATCCAATGCGCTCAAAAGGCTATCGCTTTTACTGTCCCACTCGTGGTACGCGAATTGTTGAATCTCAGACTGCTAAATTTCTGGAATTTGATGTTGCTGAAAAAATTCCTTCAACATCTCTTGAAATGGGGAGTCCTCTAAAGGAATTTGTATTCCTATGTCATTTTCAAGAGATGATAACAGTAGTCTCCATCCTACTCCAGTTGGTAATGCTCCCATTGTTGATGAATACATTGCTCCCGATATCGAAGATGATGAAGGTCCTATTATTGATGAATGGCCTATTAATGATGAAGCTCCTATTGTTAATGAGAATCCGGTTATTGAAGAAATTCCAGTTGTGGAAGATGTTATTCAAAACAATGATCAACAAAGAGAAGTTATTCCAGAAGTACCTCCTCTAAGAAGATCTCAAAGACAAAAGAAGTCAACAAAGTGTCATGATAATTTTGTTTATCTTGGAGAAGGAGAATATGATATTGATCATTTTGTGGATCCTGTCACTTTTAGTGAAGCACTTAATAGTCCACAATCTTCAAAATGGTTAACAGCTACGGATGATGAGATCGACTCCATGAAGAAAAATGGTGTATGGGAGCTAGTTTTATTACCTGATGGTTTCAAACCAATAGGTTGTAAGTGGATTTTAAAGGCTAAAAGGGATAAAAAGGGACAGATTGAAAGGTTTAAAGCGCGTTTAGTGGCTAAAGGCTTTACTCAAAGAGAAGGTATTGATTACACTGAAACTTTCTCACCTGTTTCCACTAAAGATTCATTCAGAATTATTATGGCCTTAGTTGCGCATTTTGATTTAGAGTTGCATCAAATGGATGTTAAAACTGCTTTTCTGAATGGAGAATTGAATGAGGAAGTCTATATGTCTCAACCTGAAGGCTACAAGGAGAAAGGAAAAGAACACTTAGTTTGCAAGTTGAAACGATCCATTTATGGTCTCAAACAGGCATCTCGCCAGTGGTACTTGAAGTTTGACAAGGTTGTGACATCGTTTGGTTTCGTAGAGAACAAGTTTGATCAGTGTATTTATATGAAGATCAGTGGGAGTCGTTATATTTTTCTTGTTCTTTATGTAGATGACATTTTTCTTGCCAGCAGTGATTTGTCACTACTAAATGAGACCAAAAATTTTCTGTCTTCCAATTTTGATATGAAAGATCTTGGAGAGGCATCCTATGTTTTGGGGATTGAGATCCATCGTGACAGGAATCGAAAAGTTCTTTGCTTATCTCAAGAAGCTTACATTAATCGTGTGCTCAAAAGGTTCAACATGGATTTGTGTAAAGCTGGTTCTGTTCCTATTCTGAAAGGGGACAAGTTCACTAAGCGGCAATGTCCTAAGAACGACTTGGAAAGAGGAGCAATGAAGAACATCCCTTATGCAAGTGTAGTAGGGAGTTTGATGTATGCTCAGGTTTGCACTCGACCTGACATAGCTTTCGTAGTCAATGTTCTTGGGAGATATTTATCTGATCCTGGCCTTGATCATTGGGTTGCAGCCAAGAAAGTTTTGAGATATTTGCAAAGAACGAAGAGTTTTATACTTGTGTATAAGCATGTTGACAATCTTCGAGTTGTTGGTTATTCAGATTCGCATTTTGGTGGTTGTGTAGATGATTTAAAGTCAACTTCGGCTATATTTTCACCTTGGCAGTCTTGCTATTTCTTGGAAGAGTGTCAAACGGACTTTGATCACGTCATCTACTATGTATCTTTGAGTTTGTTGCATGTTATGGGGCATCTTTGCAAGCTTTGTGGCTGAAGAATTTTATTTCGGAGATACGAGTGGTTGATTCTATTTCCACACCTATGCTAATCTATTGTGATAATAATGTCTTTGTTTTCTTTTCAAAGAATAACAAGATTAGTAGTGCTTCTAAACACATGGAAATAAAGTATCTCACTGTCCGAGACTTGGTCAAGAAAGGAGACATTGTCATTGAAAATTGCAAGACCGAGTCGATGTTAGCTGATCCTCTAACCAAAGGGTTAAGTGCCGTGTCGTTTAATAAACATGTTGTTAATATGGGCATTTTAGAATCTTTTGATCTTTTGGGTTAGTGGGAGTTTTGTTTTCTCGTTTGTTTTTAGAAATTATTATTTATAATTTTACGAATAAAGTTATGAACTACATTTTATGTTTCAATATTTTTTATTATTGAATGGATATGTTTTCAATTATGTTTTGTTATATTCTCGAGAATGATTGAATTGAAAGCATGTGGTTCATATTGTTGTGATCATTGTCTATTAAATTTATTTGCTTATTGACAATGATATGTTGTTGGCTTAATTATTTAAGCAAGTTTAGTGACACTTACTTATTTTAAGTGGTGTATGTTTAATTTCACTGGCTTATTTATTAAGCATCACGGTATCAGTGAAATTGAGGACTGATAAGGATATTATGTTATTTTAAATTGATCACATGTTGAACATAATTCCTTACCACACTACTAGACTTATTGACCATGTCGATTTAATACTTTGGTATTTGTGATTATGAATGTCTTTTGTTGAGTTAAAAACAATATGACTGTCATAGTTCATTATCAAAGGTTAAATTGGACCGGTATGTTGAGATGCTATCAGAGAACTATCATTTTTTAAAGTGGCCACAAATGTTTTCCTGTTGTTCAACCCATGAGTCGTTTTCAAACAAAATTATTTTGATATATAATATATATGTATTAAAATCAATGTAGCCCAAGTGGGAGAATGTTAGACTTTTATTTGGGCTTACATTAAATTTTATTGGTTTTATTAAAATTTGGGTTGATTGGATAGTTCTTTGCTGTATTAGCCCATGTTGTTGGTGATCAATTGTTAATGGGCTTAGCATCTGTGAGTAAAGTCTAGGTGAAGCAGAAGTGTGGGCTTTTCTAGTTGACTGAAGCCTTTGATGAGCAAAGCCCACCCAACTAGGGTTTTGTAGCTAAGTCCCCTCCCTAACTCTATAAATACATATTGTCTCATCACAATTGTATACCTTTTGATAATCAGAGAAAATAAACTGCTTCTGATTTAGAGATCTAGGGAGGAAGACTTAGTTGATAGTATTGCACTATCAAATTGGAGTAACTGCTGTGGATCAAACAGAGATAATTGCTATGGATCAATCAGGTACACATACTCAATTATCATATACTACTATTGTGTTCTATGTTGTATACAAATAGATCTTGGGTTAATTGTTAATTTATCTAACAATACTACCCAGTCTTGTCCATCATTGCCTATCTACCAAGAGGCATTTTTTTGAAGATGTTAATGCTCTTCAAACTTATGGGAATTCATTTGATAGCCCATTTGCTCAGTCCGACAATCCAAATTGGAGAAATCATCCAAATTTTTCTTGGAGACAGAACCAGCCTCCAATGAACCAAGGGCACCAATACAACTCACCCAATCAGAGTCATGCCCAACATAATATGCCATATCCTCAACAACAAAGAAAACCATCTTTAGAGGATACCCTACAACAGTTCATGCAAACCACCCAACAAGATTTACACACAAGTTCTCAATCCATGTTAAGGCTTGAGACACAAATTGGTCAACTTGCTACTGTTGTAGCTGAAAGGGAAAAGGGAACACTTCCCAGTCAACCAATTGCTAATCTGAAGAGTCAGTACGATGTAAGTACATCTAGACCTATTGAAGAAGCTAATTCAATTTCTATCCTTAGGTCTGGAAAAATTATTGAAAAACTTGATTACATATCTCAACCTGATGCTAAAATGAACACTGACTCGTTAAAAGAAAATGAAAAGAGTCAGTCTGAAAGCTCACATTCCAAAGACTCGGTTGAAAAAATGAGTCAAACTTTGTCGTTCATTCCAAAAGCTCCATTCCCACAGAGATTGGTCCCAATCAAAAGAGGTAGTCAGTATGGTGACATCTTAGAGGTATTCAAGCAAGTAAATATAAATATCCCTTTCTTAGATGTCATTAAGCAAATACCTGCGTACTCAAATTTTTTAAAAGATCTGTGTACTGCAAAAAGAAACACCAATGTTCCAAAAAAGTTAGCAGATCGATCTGTGAAAATTCCTAGAGAATCACAATCACTCCCTAGACCACAAAAGTTATTTCGACCTCCTGATTGGGACATTCCTTTTGATCCCGGTAAGTTACGTTCTAAATGGATTGGTCCATTTTCTGTTCCTACTGTTTTACGGAGCTGTTGAAATTGAAAATTCTAAATCTGGTAATGTATTCAAAGTCAATGGTCAACGGTTGAAACCATTTTTAGAATTAACACCACCTTAAGTGGAGGAAACGCTCTTTCATGACCCGATTTACCAAGGTTAGTGAATTCTTTCACTACTGGTCCTATCTTTAATTGCTTTCTTTATTTTCCGTATTTTAGTTTATTTTCTGTCATTTGTTTTTATTAGAACATCAACATCTATCACTGTGCATATTCTCTGTTTTTTCGGTTCTCATCTCATGTTCTTATCATATACATATTTAGACATTGAGGACATTGTCTCATTTTAGTTGGGGGTATTGAGTATATTCTTGCATTAAGTTCGATAAATTTCTTACCTTATTGAAAATTTTGAGTCAAATTCTGCTGCTAATTATGTGAATAAATAAATATTGTGTTAGACTAGTTTATACTATATTTAGTTACTTAGATAGTAATTCCAGTAAAAATTGCACAAACCAAACATATGATTTGATTGTTTTTAACACATTTAATTGAGAAAAATCTTAAGTTAAAAGCTTTCATTTTTTGTGAGAAGTGAGAATTGAGAAAACGACTTTTTGAACACATATTGATCTTCTGAATTGGTAAAATCAAAATTTTTTTGAAATTTGAAAATATGACAATTACTAGAGGGATACTTTTTTTTTATATAGAATTGAGCCTAATTGTAAATTTATTATCTTTAAAAAAAATATATATCGGTAAAAATATATATGCATATAATATATATATTAGAAAAAAAAAATAATAATATATCATCATCAATCAAAAGAGACTTTGCTATAGTTTATTTTTCGTAAATTTTAGTCATGAAATAAGAAAAAAAAAAATCGTTGTTTATTTCTTTATTTTGGCTCTAGGTATTGTAATGAAATCCCGAAAGTTAACTTGTCATTTGAATTTCAAAATATTTTTTGGTTAGCCTATCTATGGGTCAATAATTGTTTACATTGTTCGTCCTAAAAATCTTTATCCATTTGACCGTCAATTAATATATCTTTCCAGCTCCAAGAGTGACAACCCTTCCTCTTTTCAAATATTTCAATACCTGTGAGGATTTGGAGTTGAGACTTTTTACTTTAAAGATTTTTCAATATTATCTGTGTTATGATTAAAGCAAAGAATATGATTTGAAACACACACACCAAAAATCTGGAATTATATCTATTGTAATTTTTTATATATAGTATTTTCTAGAGTTTACACCAATATTTTATTTTGTTTCGATTAGTCAGAGTTTGTTTGATTTGTTCATTTTGGTAATATTTTGTTATCCGCTTGAATTGCTAGGGACTAGCAATAAGCTAGTTGGGGGTTGTGTTAAATGCCAAAATATTGCATATTTTATAGTATAAAAATACAAAATAAAATTAATTCTTTATAATATTTTCAAGAAATTAATGCAATATATTATTATATTGAAAATATTTTATTTAAGATTAATTTTATCTTTGTTTATAAATAATAATAGTATTTATGGCATAATTGAGAAAAAGAAATAAAAAGTTAAGAAAATGCATTGTATTTATTTAAAGAAATACAAATTAATTAAATTTTAAATAAATATTTTCATTAAAATTATTGTGATATATTTTATGTTGAAAATATTTTGTTTGGATTTAATTTTGTTTGTATTTGATTGAGAAAATAGCATTTGTGAAAGAGTGGAAAAGAAATGGAAAAAGTGATAAAAATGAGGCCCAAAACTATAAAAAATAGCATTTTTGAAGATAAAACACAAAGCCCAAGAAGGAGAGTCCATTTGGCCCAAGCCTCCTCTTCCTCTCTCCGCTGCCACGTGTCACGCGCAGAGGCCATCTGCGCCTGGGCCCCACACGGACAGCACCAACAGGTGCCTTGTCTCCTCTGCCTCCTCCACGCGCGCGTGGCATGCACCGGCCCCTGTGGGCCTTTCGTTTGCTCCACTCGCTAGCCACGCGGCTGGCCTTCGTTTGGACCGAGCCCCATCAGCCAAAAGGTGGCTTTCTCTCCTCTCACCACGTGTCAAGTTGCACACCAAAGCCACCAATCCGAGCTTGACACGTGGCACTCCGATTTTAATTGTTAGTATTTACATTTTTACCCGCATGCAATTTGTAATAAGTTTAATTGCACATTAGTCCTTTTACCCTTCTATAAATAGAAGCTTAGGATTTTAGAATTCAGTTACAGTTTCAGAGTTTCAGACAGAAAAATCCAGAGAAAACGCTCAGTTAGTTTACCGCTTTTTCTTAGTTAATTTTCTTATGGGTTTCTAAGTTCCCTTATTGTTAAGGTGGACGATGAAACCTAGTGTATTTAATTAAGTATTTATTTTTATTTTGATTCTCAGTACAATATATGCTTATGAATTTCGCTTCTTAAAATAATTTTCTTTCATCTTTAATATCACGTATTTTTGATAGTTAGAAATTATTAATGCTTGGTTCTACATTTTATTAAAAATAATATTCTTTAATTTTTTGTATTTACATTAAATTGTTTCACATTTAATGCTTAGAAGTTATAATTTTAAAGCGAAAGAAAATCTATTTTTTATTAGAAAATAATTGGTTTGATTACTGGTTAAATGATGAGAATCAATATAAAGATAAATATTTTTATATATACTTAAGTGGATTCTGAACCCTTAATAATATCCCAAATATTACTGAAAATATCTGTTACTGTCATTTTACTGTCATTTTTATTGTTTAAATATTTTATTTTATTTTGTTACTAAAAACCTCACCATTTTCGGAACTAGGTTAGAGTTTTATTAGCTTAGATTAAATAAGTATTTTCTTCGATTTCACGCAATTCCCATGGGTTCGACCTCGTTCTTCACAATCTCAATACTACAATAAAGATTCGTGCGCTTGCGAGTTGATAAATGTAAAACGTACCATTTCGGTATACAACAATAGCTTATAGGGTTTCTGTGTTTAATGCCTGTTGCATGTTAAATTTATCACGAAAGTAGAAAGTTTGCATGTAATTGAGATTTATATATCTGAGAAGACTATAAATTACCTTAGTAAACTTGCTATTGCATATAAATTAACATTAGAAAAATAACCATATTAGGCCATAATCAATAGATACAATTGAAATCGAAGCCCTAATTTTTATTAACTGTTTATTTCCTTAAATTGTTTCTCCTATCACTGTATTTATTATTTTTCTAGTTTTAACCTATTCTTGATTTTTATTTAACCAAATAGAAGTAAAAGTTTAATTTTAACGTACTTAACTACAATCCTCGTGGGATCGACCTCACTCCTGGTGAGTTTACTACTTGTAACGATACGTACACTTGCGTGTGCAAAATATCGCAACAAGTTTTTGGCGTCGTTGCCGGGGATTGTTAGTTAATATTATTAAAAATTAAATTTTGTTCTAATTTGGTTTTTCTTTTTAGTTTTAGTGTTAATTTTGTTGTTTCAAATTTTTATCTTTTTAGTACTAATTTAGTTTTATTTTTTTAATTTTACTAATGTTTTACTTATGAGTTTGACCTACAAGATAAATTCAGATGCTATATCTTGATGATTTTTCCCAACAACATGATGAGCCATTCTATTCTACGTGGAGGAGATTTAAAGAGTATGGAGAGAGATGTTATCCCACTTTCTCAAGTGGGTGTTTTACGTGGCTATTTTATAATGGACTTAATGATGAAACAAAAAGTTGGGTTGATTATGGAGCAAAGGTCACTGGAGCACCTCTATTAATGAGAGGATATGACGTAATAGATCTATTGAATAATATGGCAGATTTTGATTACGACTGGCATTGGGATCCATCACTTCAGGGTTGGAGTCACCAATACCCACCTTATTGCCCAAATTCATCCCAACAATCTGAAAAAGAGGAGCCACTACTAGCACTTATACAATCACTTCCACGAGAGATTAATCGCTTAACAGACATGGTGAGATCCTTATGTGATAATTCAGTGGCTCATGATTCAGAATGTAATAACTCCAATAATGAAAGTTATGAGAGTTCTTGCTACAATGAAGAAGGGTCATTAGTTGAATACAAGGAAGATAATGAGCCTACAATTGAAGATCAAGATCCTTGTGAAGAAGAACTCATTGAATATGAAATCACAAGCAAGGATATGGATAGCCAAGTGGAGAGTGAGCAACAAGAAGAAGGGTTGTTGGATGAAAGTGTAGATACTGTGACATTGGAGGATGAGGAAGAACATGGCATCATTGATTCGACTTCATCAATGATATTGACAAATAAACCACCACTGAATCCATATATTTCATCAACACCATATTATATCTTCTGCGAGCTACGAAAGGCTTCTCCCCAAGCACATCATCCAAAGTCTTATGTTGTTGGTGCTGACTTTGGTTCAAACTCATCGCTTGCCAAGCTTGAAGGCAAGTACAATAACAATTTTCAAGTTGTCTTGATGATGCTTATTATGGGCGTCAACCGCTTATTGATGTGGCACCCAGGTAAGTTTCCTTTCCTTTTTCTTTAATGTCACATTGGGGACAATGTGTCACTTTAGTTTGGGGGAGGAGTGACTTAATTTTTATTTTGAGTTTTTAAGGTTTATGTCTTTTAATTTTTAATTTTTAGTTTTTTATTGTTGTGAGTCAATTTGCTTAATGTGAGTCAATTTGAAAGTAGGTAGGCAGCATGATTTGAAAAGTTTATTTATTTTCGAAAATCCGTGTGCTTGGTGATATTACATTCTTGACTAATTTTTATTTTATACTTAAAAGAACATAGAATCATATTAGGTAATTTTCTCATAATTGAATTGATTTATGTATGCTAAATTGGAACATGCGGAAAGTTGTTTAAAATAAATTCTAGAACTTGCTTGCTTGCTATTTGAGGCGAAATAATAAATTATGCATGATTAGGAAAGTGACTTAGGCAATTTTTTGGATCGATTGTGCCTTTCAAGCCATCCTTGTAGTTTTTTTCCTAGTTACCTTTTTTGAGCCTTAACCTATTCTTTGTTCTACACATATTGAGCATAAAAAGATAAATCCATGAATATCCACAATTTGACCCTAATCATACCATAAGTAGATCTTTAGTTTGGAAGAATTTAGATGGGAAGTTTGTTGTATGTGTGTGGAAAAGGTGTGAAAATTGAGAGAATATAAAAAAATTTGATTGGAAACAACTTGAAAAAAGAAAAGAAAAGAAAATCTGACAATCAGTGTCAAATCTAGAAAAAAAAATAAATATAAAGTTGTTATAATTTTGTTGAAAAAAAAATTAATTAAATATCTCTCAAGTATTTAGAAAAAGGGGTATTGGGATTGTGTGAAAAATATTTTGGGTGACATGATTGGAGAAGCTTATGGTATAGACAAGCCTAAATGACCATTTCAACTACCTTTACCCTAAGCCTAACATTACAAGCCTAGAAAGACCTTCTGATTCTTAGTTGTGCATTAATCTATATTAGTGGAGAATAGTAAGTATTGCAAGCATATGGAATTCTGGGTTAGTGGATTGATGATTGTAATTGGCATGCATAAAGTAGTTTAATTGTTAGTTAATTGCATTATATGGTTTTATGACCTAAATGAAAATAAATTGAAATCTGTCAAGGGTGTAATTGAACTGAAATTCTGGATTATATGCATAAGTGAAATTTTTTTCATAATCATGTTATTGAAGCTACTTGAAAATTACCCATGTTTTGAGGATTGACTTGTTTAATGTTTATTTAGTGTCTTACTCGAGGACCAGTAAAAGCTTAGTTTGGGGGAATTTGTTAGGTTATTTTTAGTATTAATTTTAGATTAATTTTAGTATATTTTTAATTTAGTTTTAATCGTGTTTGGAGCATTTTTACGCTTGTTATCTTTTATTTTTGCAGATTTAAAATAGAAGAAGATTAAAAAAATATCAGAGAAAAAGATGGGAAAAAAGATAAAAATATCATGATATTTAAAATAGAGAAAATTGTGTAAGGAAATAAAGCTGAAACTTCAATCCTGAATTCGACTATCTTCTGATTAGATTTTGGAAAAAATCAAAACATGAAAGTTTTAGATCTCTCTTTTATCTTTCCAGAACATCTTTAATCGTCTAATTCCGATTAATATTAAGAGAGTTATGGCCAAAATACTATCAGTCGACGCAGCAGAAAAAATATCTCGTGTGAGGTTTCCCAAAAATTTAAATTCGAATTGGAATTTAAACATGTGCGTTTTTTCCATCTTTTTAGGCCTTCAATGCCTATATAAAGGGAAGAAGGGAGTTGATTTTATCAAGCAATTTTAGAGAGAAAAACAGAGAGAATACAGATGCAAAGTGGAGAGATCAACTGCAATATTGGAGGCATTCTTCAGAGGGTTTTCAACATTCTTCTCTTCTCTATTTTCATGTCTTTTCTTAAAGTTAATATGTGTGATTGTGCTCTCATAAACATGAGTAGCTAAACACTTTATTAGGGTTAGATGGATATTGTTTAACATTGTTTATGGTTTTAATATGATTTATTTTCCCCCTAATTTCTATGTATTCTATTTTATTTGTGCTTAATTACTTTTAATTGCTTGATCACCAATTAACTGTTTATGATTTTGATGCGAGATCTGAAAAGTGAGTGTCAATTATGCTATAGTAGAATAGAACTGAATTTCGATATAGGACGAGAGTACCTATATGGTTTAGATAGCTTATAGGGTTTCTGTGTTTAATGCCTGTTGCATGTTAAATTTATCACGAAAGTAGAAAGTTTGCATGTAATTGAGATTTATATATCTGAGAAAACTATAAATTACCTTAGTAAACCTGCTATTGCATAGAAATTAACATTAGAAAAATAATCATATTAGGCCATAATCAATAGATACAATTGAAATCGAAGCCCTAATTTTTATTAACTGTTTATTTCCTTAAATTGTTTCTCCTATCACTGTATTTATTATTTTTCTAGTTTTAACTTATTCTTGATTTTTATTTAACTAAATAGAAGTAAAAGTTTAATTTTAACGTACTTAACTACAATTCTCGTGGGATCGACCTCACTCCTGGTGAGTTTACTACTTGTAACGATACGTACACTTGCGTGTGCAAAATATCGCAACAACCACACCTCGAGTACCATTGAGTGTTGTACCATATGCACTTTATACTCATCCCGTGTTAGTGTTGGTAACACTGTGTCATACCATTTTAACATCATATTGTATCAATGCACTTTGTACCGCAATTGTACTAGTATTGGTAGTATACAAATCACATAATACAACATGCATATAACACACGTACAAATATATGTATACATATTGTTTCTAGATTTAAATATGTCGGTCAACCGAAATGGATGTCCACGCGCTGAACAGAGGTCCTAAGTCACAATTATGCAAAACGGGTTAACAACTTGCTAAAACCTTTTTCGGAATCTAAACTCAAAACTAGAAGTTACTCTATCGATAAATAACATGGCAATAATGTAAATATCGAGGAAATACGAAAAACAAGACTATGGAAAAATTGCCTAAATAGGAATTTGCTAATAAAAAAATGTATGTTATTTTCTACTGCAAAAAAATACTAAGTCTCATTTGAGCTCAAACTAACCCCAAATTGATAAAACTCTCCACCACACCTACATATAGCTCAATAAGCATACTCTAAGCAGTAAAAACAGAAATAACTCAATATTACAAAAGTTACCATTGTTGAGCCAGATTTGAGTTCTTGAACTCAAACTTACTCAATAACTTAACTAACCACCAATTCCAACTCAAATAAGCATCAATCAACTCAAAATTAACCCACAAATCCATTCCCAAACTTGTACAACTCAGACAGAACCTATTTCAACCTTTTGCATGCTTAAATCTAACTAAAACTTCCTTAGGTTCTAGCTTCCAATTCCTCTTCAATTCAAACTAAAATCCTTGCGAAATGATGAAGAAACATGTTGGATTTTCTAGTTCTTTCTAGGGCCAAAATGGAGAGGGAAAGACTAAGAGCCTGTTGGCTATATTTTTTAATTTTCAGTTTTTAAAATTGTGTTTTTAAAAGTGAAAATAGAAAATAATTTTTTGTCATTTTAAAAATTTAATGATTTTTGGCACAAATTTTTTAAAACTATTTTTTCGATTTTTTTTTACTAAAAAAAAATTAATAGTTTAACACCCTATGACATAAACCCATCCGAGTCCGGGTTCGGGTTTGGTTCGGGTTAAGGATACAAGTATGTGAGCAAAAATGTAAAATATAATATGTTAGACAAAAAAAAATTATTTTTGAAAATTTAAAGTAACAATTTGATGTTTTCTGTTTTCTAGTATTATAAAAATCTGTTTTTAAAAAAATTTACTAAACGATCCCATTAGTTTTTAAATTATGAAACCAAACAATCTCTAAACTTTGAAGATTATCTTCTAATTTCTAATATTTTATTCTTTTTTTTGTTTAAGTAAAGAGATAAGTATTAATTAATTTTAACTTATCCTATAACAGAAATAAAAGGAATTATTCCACCAATACACAAAGGACAAAATCTCATTTTTACTCTTTACTTCATCCTTAAGTAAGCTTAAGCTTTAAGAGTAAAATAGTCTAATACTATAACTCCGTCTAACGTCTAATCTTAATGTTCCAAATATTATTTATGATTGTCCCACTCCCACCTGAACAAGATCTTAAATCTTACCCATGTGACTCTTCTTTGGGGTGATAAATGTAAATAGTAATTTTTCACATTCTCATTGTTAAGAGATTTTTATATTTAAGTATTTTTTAGGGTGCAGCAGGTTAATTTCAATTAACAATAATCTAACAATAATTATTCTTAGTAAATCTAACTAGAGTAGATACTAACTATACACATTTATAAGTTTCAGACAATTAGAGTATGTTTAGTTGTGTTTTCAGTTTTCAGTTTTTAAAATTGTGTTTTTGAAAGTAAGAATAGAAAATATTTTTTTTCATTTTAAAAATTTAATAGTGTGGCACAAATTTTTTAAAATTATTTTTAGATTTTTTTTATTAAAAAATCAATATTTTAACACCATACCATGACAAAAACTCATCCGAGTTCGAGTATAGTTCCAGGTCTAGGATCTGAGTATGTAAGTAAAAATATAAAATGTTAGACAAAAAAATTATTTTTGAAAATTATTAATAACATTTTGATATTTTTTTAATTTTTTAAAACTTAATTTTTTAAAAAATTGTTTTAAAAAATTTTGCCAAACAACTCTATTATTTTTTAAAAGTTGTTTTCAATTTTAAAAAATGAAAAATAATTTTTAAATTATAAAACCAAACAACCTCTTATATTCTCATCATTATGTTGTAATTAGTGAAATTATTTTGGAATGCCATTACCAAACGCCCCTAATAGTATTTAATACCAATAGTGGTCGAATGGAGAGGCGGCCTATGGTACTTGGCTCATAAACCATTGGCATTTATCTTGTTATTCTAACCCAACACAACAAATTGATATCGTTTGTACCTCGCACCCATCAACGTTACAGTGTTGAAAACAAAAGAAAATTACATTACATAAATAAATTAAGTTCCTTCCAATATGCCACGATACATACTGTATTTATAATTATTATTTTTAATAATTTATAATATAAATTGTAACACCCTAACTAGCATAGGTGTATTACGTGATTTTTAAACATGCTGTGCAGCTCGTTGCTAATCAACGAGTTTTATGGAAAAACGTGATTAATTAAAATTTTGCGTTTTAATTAAACTTATAAAACAATATTACAAAAGACTCGGGATCCCGATTATAAAATTATTTACAAAAGATTTAACTGTTTAACTGATATACAAAATAAGGTCGTCTAACGACCAGTTACAAAAATCAGCCTCGCTGTCCCGATGATCGTACGCTCCAGGCCTAACCGCCCCGACATGTACAATCTTCACAAGCTCGCTCACGGCCAATCAGCTTTAGCTTTGCCTTTACCTACACATAAACGTAAACTGTGAGTCGACAGACTCAGTAAGAAAAGCATAATAATACTCATACATAATTCTAACTGTCGTGTCCAACACGATACTGAGTCCCGCTACTGCCGTGTCCAACACGGTACTGAGCCACTACTGCCATGTCCAACATGGTACTGAGTTCTGAACGTTCACAGGGACGGTACTATTGACAAGTATCCTCCTGAGCGGTCGAACCGGTCATACTCCGGCTGCTGGTCATACTCCAGCCTGTACCGACGGGATAGGTCAATAGCACGGAACCACCAACCAAATGTCAGCCTGATCGGTCGAACCGGTCATACTCCGGCTGCTGGTCATACTCCAGCCTGTACCGACGTGACAGGGTTGGATGGTTCGAAGCCAAAATACATAACTAATGTAATCTAACAGGCTTCCTACATGCACGCTAAACATGTAATCTACATATGCATACTGTTATACTAATCTTACCTGGATTCCGAATTCAGGTGTGCCGGTCAACCTGACTGGAACTTTTAGCTGAGCGGCGGATTACAGGCTCCTAAACCATAAAAATCACAACGCTATAAGTGACACGCTAAATCACTTCCCGGGGACTTAAACTAGGAACTAAAAGTTTCCCTATCAATAAAAAGCATGGCAATACCCCTTAAAACATAAAAACGAGGAAAAATACGGGTTCTGAAAATTCCCCAACCGGTAGGCCAGGTTTGCCCAACCGGGATTCCGGTTACGGGAAATTCGGGACCCCCATCCGAATTCCGGATGCACAACCGAATTCCGGTTCCTCGCAAAAGAACAATCAAATTTCCATATCTCAACCAATTCAACCCCAAATTGATTCAAACTTTCCAGACCTGCTCTAGATACCCCAAAGAACATATCGAAGGCATCAAACCTACCCAGAAACCACAGATACAAAATTTGCCATTAAAGCTCAAGCTTTGAGTTCTAAACTCAAACTTGAGCAAATCCCTCTATCATGCATTCAAACTAGCTAGAATCTACTTAAACCAACATAATTAAGCCTCTGCAAACAACTAAAAACATCCAGCAACCATACAGCAACAAATCACACCATTTCTTTCAAAAATCATAACTTTTTCACATAAAAATCTAACCAACTAGAACAAGAAACTCAAGCATGCAATTCAACTTAATTAAACATAATTAATTCAACATTTTAGTCATAAAAACAACAACAATAACCAGCAGCAACAACATCATCAAAAAGCATGCATTTCACTCAATATTTCATCATTTTTTTCATAATTTTAAAGAAGAAATCAAGAGAAGCTAACCTAGCTTGGAGAATGCTTAGATTGGGATGAGAATTCACTTAAAAATCAAGGAAGGAAATCAGCTTCATGCACCCATATGCCCAGCCGAAAATAGAGAGAAAAAGAGAGTGTTTTTCCTTTAAAATTTCTAACTTTGTGTTTTTTTTTGTGAAAATGAATAAATGAAAACAAGCCACATATACTATTTCATTTCAGCCATAAATTAAATAACATAAACAATTAAATTCAAAGAATCAACTCACTAAAAGACAAAAAGTCATTGGGGCAAAAAGACCATTTTGCCCCTCCATACTAAAATCACATAAAAATCACTAAAGGGGTATTTTTGGGAAATTCTAAATTCCCGGCCATTCCTGACATTCCAAATGTCTAAAAACCCGTCCCAAACTAATAACATGCTAAGTTGTGATTTCTACTGAGCCAAACGCCGAGTTCCAAAATACCGGGCACCGGAAATGCAAAATATGAAAACTACTGAATAACATAACCATGCATTTCTGAATTCCATAAATAACAGTAATAAATTATTTAAATAGCTATAAATAATTTCATAATTAATCATAAACAACTGCTAATTTCCAAATTAACTAAGCGGGCTTTACAACTATCCCCCCCTTAAAGGGATTTCGTCCCCGAAATCTAACCTGAATAACTCTGGATATTGAGCTCTCATATCTGACTCTAGCTCCCAGGTGGCTTCCTCCACCTTGTTGTTTCTCCAGAGAACCTTGACCAATGCTATGGTCTTATTCCGAAGGACTTTATCCTTTTTATCCAGGATCTGCACTGGTTGTTCCTCATAAGTCATGTCTGGCTGTAGCTCAAGACTCTCATAACTGAGTATATGAGAGGGATCTGAAACGTATTTTCTCAACATCGAGACATGGAATACGTTGTGAACTGCTGATAAGGCTGGAGGCAATGCTAACCGATATGCCACTTGACCTATCTTCTCGAGAATCTCGAAAGGTCCTGTAAATCTAGGGCATAACTTGCCTCTTTTCCCGAAACGTTTAATCCCCTTCATCGGAGATACCCGTAAAAACACATGTTCCCCTACTTGGAACTCAACATCTCTGCGTTTCGGATCTGCGTAACTCTTCTGTCTGCTCTGTGAGGAAAGCATTCTAGCTTTTATCTTCTCTATCGCCTCATTGGTCCGCTGTACTGACTCAAGACCTAGGTATTTCCTCTCCCCTGTCTCATCCCAGTGGATAGGAGATCTACATTTCCTACCGTACAACAGTTCATAGGGGGCCATCCCTATCGTACTCTGATAACTGTTGTTGTAAGAAAATTCCATCAACGGTAGATACTTATTCCATGAGCCTTCAAAGTCCATAACACAGGCTCTCAACATGTCCTCCAATATCTGAATTGTCCTTTCGGACTGACCATCTGTCTGAGGATGGAATGCTGTACTAAATTTCAGCTTGGTACCCATTGCCCATTGCAAAC
Organism: Cannabis sativa; assembly: GCF_029168945.1. Lineage (NCBI taxonomy): Eukaryota > Viridiplantae > Streptophyta > Magnoliopsida > Rosales > Cannabaceae > Cannabis > Cannabis sativa. The sequence goes on from NC_083601.1 coordinate 68,729,694, forward strand.
TTTGCCAAAATTTGGAGGTGAACTTCGGATCCCTGTCCGAAACTATCGACTTCGGTACCCCGTGAAGTCTCACTATCTCTCTGACATACAACTCTGCCAACTGATCCACTGTAAATGTTGTTCTAACCGGCAGAAAATGAGCAGATTTCGTAAATCGATCTACCACTACCCAGATGGAATCAAATAAACCCGTGGTCCTAGGTAACCCGACCACAAAATCCATCGTAATATCCTCCCATTTCCATTCTGGTAGGGTTAGAGGCTGCAACAACCCTGCTGGTCTCTGATGTTCAACCTTAATCTGCTGACAAGTGAGGCATCTCGATACGAATTCTACCAAATTCTTCTACATACCGTTCCACCAGAAGTACGGTTTCAAATCTTGGTACATCTTGGTGGTGCCGGGATGCAGAGAATACGGGGTAGAATGAGCCTCCTCAAAGATCTCATTTCTAAGTTCCACACTGTTCGGAACACAAACCCTGGCTTTATACAAAAGCATCCCACTATCTGACACTGAAAAGTCCTTGGCTTGACCAGCCAACACCTCATCTCGGATTTTCACTAACTCCGGGTCTGTCATCTGAGCGACTTTTATTCTTTCCAACAGATCAGATTGCAGCGTTAAGTTGTGAAGCTGACCTATCACAAACTCAATGCTGGATCTAACCATATCCTCTGCTAGCTGAGGTGAGATCTGAACCATACTAGCTACTTGCCCGGGACCCTTTCTGCTCAGGGCATCGGCCACTACATTGGCTTTTCCGAGATGATAGAGGATCTCACAATCGTAATCCTTCACTAATTCCAACCAACGCCTTTGTCTCATATTCAAATCCTTCTGAGTAAAGAAATACTTGAGAATTTTATGGTCGGTATAGATCTCACACCTCTCCCCGTAAAGGTAATGCCGCCAAATCTTCAGTGCAAAAACCACTGCGGCTAACTCTAGATCATGAGTCGGGTATCGCTGTTCATAATCCTTTAATTGACGGGAGGCATAAGCGATGACCCGATCAGCTTGCATCAATACACAACCCAAACCCTGTTTGGATGCGTCACAAAATACTACGAACTTCTCTTTGTCCGAAGGCAAAGCTAGTACTGGAGCGGTAATCAACCTCTGTTTCAACTCCTGAAAACTAGCTTCGCATTTATCTGACCAGATAAACCGCTGATTCTTCTTTGTAAGCTCGGTTAGGGGCATTGAAATTTTAGAGAACCCTTCGACGAACCTACGGTAGTACCCAGCTAAACCCAAGAAGCTTCTAATCTCTGTCACTGTCTTCGGTCTCGGCCAATCCCTGACGGACTCGATCTTCCCGGGATCCACCTTGATCCCATCTTTGCTCACAATGTGCCCTAGGAAGGACACCTGAGATAACCAGAACTCACATTTCTTGAACTTGGCATAAAGCTTATGTTCTCGAAGCCGTTGCAGTACCATCTGAAGATGTAACTCATGCTCCTCTTCTGATTGAGAGTACACGAGGATGTCGTCGATACACACAATCACACAGATATCGAGGAAATCCTTGAATACTCTATTCATCAGGTCCATGAATGCTGCAGGAGCATTGGTTAGTCCGAATGACATAACCAGAAATTCGTAATGTCCATACCTAGTGCGGAAAGCCGTCTTCGGAATGTCCTCCTCTCGGATTCTTAACTGATGATAACCCGAGCGGAGATCAATCTTAGAAAAGACTGTCTTCCCCTGAAGCTGATCGAACAAATCATCGATCCTAGGTAATGGATATTTATTCTTCACTGTCAGCTTGTTCAACTCCCTGTAGTCGATGCACATCCTCATAGATCCATCCTTCTTCTTGACGAATAAAACTGGGGCTCCCTGTGGTGACACACTGGGCCGAATGAACCCTATGTCAAGCAACCCTTGGAGCTGAATCTTTAATTCCTTAAGTTCAGCTGGAGCCATTCTATACGGGGCTTTGGAAACCGGTTCCACCCCTGGTGCCAAGTCAATCACGAAATCAATCTCCCGCTGAGGTGGTAACCCTGGAAGTTCTTCGGGAAAAACATCCAAAAATTCCCGAACCACTCTGATGTCTTCTGGCCGAATGGTATCTGGCCGAGTGGTGTCCACCACCACGGCCAGAAACCCTAAGCAACCGCCGTGCAACAATTCTCTAGCTGACATAGCCGAGATCACCGAGATCCGAGATCCCTGAACTGAACCAACAAACACAAATTCTTCACTTTCCGATTGGAAGACCACCATCTTCCTTTTACAATCAATGCTCGCCGAATATTTAGATAGGAAATACATTCCTAAAATAATATCGAATTCGACTAAACTCATCTCTATCAGATCAGCACTTAACTCTTTACCATCTATCCTGATCGGCATAGACCTAATCCACCTATTGGAGATAACTAATTCTCCGCCAGGTAATAGGGTTCCAAACCCTGATTCATATCTATCATACGGTCTATCCAATTTACTAAAGACTCTGGCCGCCACATAAGAATGTGTAGCCCCAGAATCAAACAACACTAAATATAGCGAGTTGTTAATAGAAAGCTGACCTGTGACAACTGATGGGCTGGCATCTGCATCAGCCTGAGTGATAGCGAACACCCTGGCTGGAGTGGGTATCGCTGGAGCTCTCGGTGCCTCTGATCGGAGCTGGGGACAGTCCCTCTTGAAGTGTCCGGGCATGCCACAATGAAAGCATCCCTGACCTTTGCACTCGCCCCGATGATGCCTCTTGCAGCTAGGGCACTCGGGATAGGAGAATCGGGTCTCAGTACCACCAGGACGACTCCCTCTGATCTGGTTCCCCCGGAACCTCTTGTTCTGACTCGAGCCACTGGAAGCAGTGGGTGCTCTCTTCCTCTGATCAATGGCCGAACCACTACTCCCCCTGCTATAGCCTGATGCAGGAGGGGTAGGAGCCCCACCACTCACCGGAGTACTGGCTGACTCTGACATGCACCCAACTGCGCCCTCAGCACGCAGTGCCTTCTCCACCATCTGAGCATAGGTGGTGCTGTCGTCTGTGGTAATCATCAAATCATGCCTGATCCTGGCATTCAACCCGTCCAGATACTTCTCCTTCTTGCTGAAGTCGGTCGGCACAATTCCTGAGGCTAACCTCGCCAACCGATCAAACGGAGTAGTATACTCAGTGACGCTCATGTTCTCACGCTGGGTCAGGTGAGCGAACTCTTTCCTCTTGGCGCTTCTGACCGCCTCGTTGTAGTACTTTGCATTAAAGAGTTCCTGGAACCTTTCCCAAGTCATGGTGGTGACGTCATGGATCTGAGACACCATGTCCCACCATACCAAAGCGTCCTCCTGGAACTGGAATGTGGCGCACACCACTCTGTCGTTACCGGTGACACCCATGAAGTTCAGAATCTTGGTGATCACCGTCAGCCACTGCTCGGCTTTCATCACGTCCGGACCTCCCAAGAAAACCGGAGGTGCTTGCTTCCGGAACCGTTCGTACAAAGGTTCCAACCTATGGGCCGCCACCACTATCTCGGCCTGAGCGGCGAGGGTGTGCCACCGGAACTACGGCACCGGAACCGGCAGGAGCACCCCGTCGTCTCAACCTCTCGAATCTCGAGGTCTTGCTCTTCGATCCGGCTTGCATCTCCGCAAACCGTAACTCCCGGTCCCCAGGCTCCCCGATCGGGCCGGGGAGCACAGGCGGCTGTGGCGTGTTCTCATCACCCCGACCACGAGCCCTGCCTCGGGGACCTCTACCTCGGCCCCTAACAGGTGGGGGAAACTGAGCTCCCTGTCCTTGGTTCGACCCCACGGAATTGCCCTGACTCCTGGTAGTCCGCCTGGCGTCCATCTGATTAGAACCGCCTGCGAAACCAAGAGTTGGCATATCAGGTCGTATTCAAGGTGAGCTTACTAATGCTGCTTAATTTGGAAATTAAAAACGAAACATGCGCCTATTCTACTATCAGGCTACTAACATGCTTCCTAACAGGCTTTTCTTTTTCATAACTGAATAAAATAAACTACTAAAGCAATAAAGGCTTACTGAACTGTGAACCGAGCTAACTGCTGATGATGATTGTACATGTCGTGACGATCTTCGGAAGACAACCTGGCGGCTCTGATACCAAATTGTAACACCCTAACTAGCATAGGCGTATTACGTGATTTTTAAACATGTTGTGCAGCTCGTTGCTAATCAACGAGATTTATGGAAAAACGTGATTAATTAAAATTTTGCTTTTTAATTAAACTTATAAAACAATATTACAAAAGACTCGGGATCCCGATTATAAAATTATTTACAAAAGATTTAACTGTTTAACTGATATACAAAATAAGGTCGTCTAACGACCAGTTACAAAAATCAGCCTCGCTGTCCCGATGATCGTACGCTCCAGGCCTAACCGCCCCGACATGTACAATCTTCACAAGCTCGCTCACGGCCCATCAGCTTTAGCTTTGCCTTTACCTACACATAAACGTAAACTGTGAGTCGACAGACTCAGTAAGAAAAGCATAATAATACTCACACATAATTCTAACTGCCGTGTCCAACACGATACTGAGTCCCGCTACTGCCGTGTCCAACACGGTACTGAGCCACTACTGCCATGTCCAACATGGTACTGAGTTCTGAACGTTCACAGGGACGGTACTATTGACAAGTATCCTCCTGAGCGGTCGAACCGGTCATACTCCGGCTGCTGGTCATACTCCAGCCTGTACCGACGGGATAGGTCAATAGCACGGAACCACCAACCAAATGTCGGCTGATCGGTCGAGCCGGTGATACTCCATTCTTGGTCATACTCCACCGTACCGACGTGACGGGGTTGGATGGTTCGAAGCCAAAATACATAACTAATGTAATCTAACGGGCTTCCTACATGCACGCTAAACATGTAATCTACATATGCATCTTGTTATACTAATCTTACCCGGATTCGAATTCGGGTGTGCCGGCCAACCCGACCGGAACTTTTAGCCGAGCGCGGATTACATGTGCTCCTAAACCATAAAAATCACAACGCTATAAGTTGACACGCTAAATCACTTCCCGGACTTAAACTAGGAACTAAAAGTTTCCCTATCGATAAAAAGCATGGCAATACCCACTTAAAACATAAAAACGAGGAAAAACACGGGTTACGAAAATTCCCCAACCGTAGACGGTTGCCCAACCGAATTCCGGTTCGGAAAATTCGGGACCCCATCCGAATTCCGGATGCACAACCGATCGGTTCCTCGCGAGCGACAACAATCAAATTTCCATATCTCAACCAATTCAACCCCAAATTGATTCAAACTTTCCGGACACCTTTCACAGATACCCCAAAGAACATATCGAAGGCATCAAACCTACCCAGAAACCACAGATACAAAATTTGCCATTAAAGCTCAAGCTTTGAGTTCTAAACTCAAACTTGAGCAAATCCCTCTATCATGCATTCAAACTAGCTAGAATCTACTTAAACCAACATAATTAAGCCTCTCGCAAACAACTAAAAACATCCAAAGAACCATACAAAGAACAAATCACACCATTTCTTTCAAAAATCATAACTTTTTCACATAAAAATCTAACCAACTAGAACAAGAAACTCAAGCATGCAATTCAACTTAATTAAACATAATTAATTCAACATTTTAGTCATAAAAACAACAACAATAACCAGCAGCAGCAACATCATCAAAAAGCATGCATTTCACTCAATATTTCATCATTTTTTTCATAATTTTAAAGAAGAAACCAAGAGAAGCTAACCTAGCTTGGAGAATGCTTAGATTGGGATGAGAATTCACTTAAAAATCAAGGAAGGAAATCAGCTTCATGCACCCATATGCCCAGCCGAAAATAGAGAGAAAAAGAGAGTGTTTTTCCTTTAAAATTTCTAACTTTGTGTTTTTTTTGTGAAAATGAATAAATGAAAACAAGCCACATATACTATTTAATTTCAGCCATAAATTAAATAACATAAACAATTAAATTCAAAGAATCAATTCACTAAAAGACAAAAAGTTATTGGGGCAAAAAGACCATTTTGCCCCTCCATACTAAAATAACATAAAAATCACTAAAGGGGTATTTTTGGGAAATTCTAAATTCCCGGCCATTCCCGACATTCCAAATGTCTAAAAACCCGTCCCAAACTAATAACATGCTAAGTTGTGATTTCTACTGAGCCAAACGCCGAGTTCCAAAATACCGGGCACCGGAAATGCAAAATATGAAAACTACTGAATAACATAACCATGCATTTCTGAATTCCATAAATAACAGTAATAAATTATTTAAATAGCTATAAATAATTTTATAATTAATCATAAACAACTGCTAATTTCCAAATTAACTAAGCGGGCTTTACATAAATAATTAAATTTAACTCTGATTTATTAATAAATAGAATTAAGTAAAGAGCATTGTCATCGAACATCAGAAGTGTCTAACACTCTTAAAACGTGTTGCTTTACGATTAGCTAGCGATACTCCCTAAAAACTATTATATTAAATTATATGAAATTCGATACTTAATTAGACCAATAGTCATATAGAGTACTTGGCACCATTGGTGCCTTTTAGCATTTCTCTTAAGTAAATTATTACATGACAATCTCTTATAAGTTCAGGTCACAAATTTTTATTTTTTAAACATTAATTTAAATATACCAATAAGAAAATATCAATTTACATTTACTACAATTTTAAAAATATAATTTAGTAGTATTATCACTAAAAATTAAATTTAAATATTTATTTACAACCAAAAATTAAATTTAATTAGATATTTATACCACAAATTACTTTTATTATTTTATTGGCAATGAGTGAAGATAGTGAGTGAGCACAAAACAAACAATTATGTACCGACCAAAATTTGTAATGGAAAAAACAATAATAGAGTAGAGAGGCGATTTTGGAAAACACTTTTTGTATTATTATTATTATTATTATTATTTTTAAACTACTATTATTATTAGTAATAGTATATGAATTGGTATGATGACTACAATTTGATCCATTCAGAGCCATCGATGAAGCTAAGTGTAATAAAAGGCTTGGCTTCTTCCTCGGTGAGCTCTCTTGACCATGCCACTCTTCCTGCATACCCTGCTCCTGGTCCTGTGCACTTGTATTGCCCATAAAACACAGTCCTGTAATATTAATATTTATATTCAAATTACAAACTCAAAAACTTCCAAACATATCAAATTAAAAGACCAAATCTTCATGGTGGAAAAGAAAAAAGAGTTAGGTAGCTTATTGTGGCTGGCTTTTGTAGATAGAGCCACCGTTTTTTTATTAAAAAAAATAAATAAAAAGAAGAAGGTTCGAGTTATCTTAGGTTAGGTGGACACATAGGATTTGAGGGTTTTTATATGGTGTTTTATGGTGCATTACACGTAGTTTTTGGAGTAGAAAAATGGGTAAAAGGACATTTTGTGTAGTCTGTCATGGTTAGGTCATGACTCCATCCATGTAATAATAAACCGCCCATTTTTTTATGAGTGTATCAAAATGCCCAATTGCCTTACTTTATAAATGTATAACTTACTTTTCAGTGAGTTTCAGCCAAAAACTATTACTAATATTAAAGAATAATACTATCTCAACAATAACAACAAGAGTATAATGACACTACTTCTTTTATCTTAATTATATACTAATTCCCTTTTTGATATTGAACTCCAATCAATCTAAGGTGTAGACTATAGTATAGAGTATCGTAGAACACTAGAACAAGTAAAGTAATAAAGGTATAGCTATATATAGAGTATACTTACATTTCACGACTAGGGTCACCCCAATTATACCAGCCCTTGGGAATGATAATGTTGTCCATATATGTATAAGCAAAGACAACAGTAGAGAAAGGACCCCATGCTCTCCCAAGGTAGAGAGCTCCTGAGCCCGTGACCCTACAGTTCACGAATGAGAACCCCGTGTCTTCCATTATGCTCTTTCTTCCCTGAGCTGTTAGAGCTCCAGTCAATAGTGCCACTGCGTGCACGTGACAACCCTGCAATTTTCATTGTAATTTTCTTCAATCAAATTCTCTCTCTCTCTAATTATCTTACATAACAATTAAAATATATAGAATTATATTAGAGATACTAGCTAGTATTTTGGTCCCACATATAAATGGACTACGCACTATACTCAATGGTGATCACTAATTTCTTTTTTCTATATCCATGCAATGTAATGATGGAATTCAACAAAAAGCTTATTTTAATTTATTATTATTATGTATATGTATGTATATGGCACTTATACCTACTCTACTCCACTTCTTGCAATGTCAATAACTGAAGACTTATTCTAACTCGTGAATTCATTGATTAAGGTGGTTATGTTTAGAAGTTATAAATTATTATTACTTCAAAGAGAGAGAGGCCATTTCCAAAGATGAAGTCGACAGAGCCTTCTATGTAACAATCTTTGTAGTAATGCCTGCCAAATTGATCATAGAGGGTATCTTGTGCTCCCAAGAATTTGCATCCCAAGAAGGTTGCTGTGTCTGCCGATATTCTAAATGCAACTGCTTGTTTCCCAATGGCTCCTGGTGCTGGCACTGGTGTAGTGTTCTGTTTCCACATTTTAATTATACAATTTGAATTACAAAAGTCCAACAACAAATATAATAAATTTAACTAAATTACAGTCCTTAGCTGTCATGTGATTAAATATATATTATGCATGTATAATATTACCTTGAAAGTAATGTTTTTGGCAATGAAATAAGGAGAATTGACAGCAAAAGTTGCAGAAGCAAAGGTCCCCATGGGCTGGCCTCTTGGTCCTGGTGTTTGAGCAGTGTCTCCCCATTGAACAATTGTTTTGTCTGCTCCTGCTCCTTCTATGGTAATAAACGATTTAAATTGTGGTATATTCACTTTCTCCCTGAAAATTTACTACATTTTTTTTAGTCATGTCCACAATTCATACACAAAAAATAATAAAGTAATCTATGTAGTCAGAGGACGAATTCCAAAGATCTTTTCTTTTTTATACAAGGAAAATAAAAACCAGAACGTAACAAGTAATCACATTGAACAAAACGAGCATATTGTTGAATATAGACAAAACCCGAAATCCAGAGCTGAGTAGAAAGAACAGAATAAATACCAATATGAGCAGAGCCAAAAGAAAAATACAAACAGAGTAAACGACAGAGTTCATGTGAGAAACTTTCTCTCTCTCTCTCTCTTTAAAAATAAATAAATAAATAGTGTTAGAACTCACGTGTAAACTCCTGCATGGACCTTAATGACTACTCTGACGAGATTGATGAAGGGAAGAGAATCAATGGCGTCTTGAATCGAGGTGAAGTCTCCGGCGGCCTGATTCTTGGCTACATGTAGTGTAAAAGAAGGGAAGAGCTTGTTCTTTGCTGCTCTGAAAATTGAATGTTTAAGGTGACCAACAAACTTGATCCACTTCATGAATTGCTGCTCTGAGAATTGGGTTTTAGTCATATTCGAAGGTAGTGGCTTGTAAGTTGGTTTTTTTGGTCGAATTCCTTGGTATGGCTTAGTGTTTGGACACAATTTAAGAGAAAAAGAATGACAATGAAATATAACATTCTATGGATTTTAGACATTTTTGAGAGAGAGAGAGAGAGAGAGAGAGAGAGAGAGAGAGAGAGAGAGAGAGAGAGAGAGAGAGAGAGAGAGAGAGAGAGAGAGAGAGAAGGAATGGAAGAGAGTTAAGAGGGAATTTGATCAAGTGGCAACTCTCTTCTCATGGTTTATATAAAGAGTTAGTTTGTACTTGTGGTGTGTTTAGTTGGAAAGTGATGCTGATTTGGAGAACCAACAAACAGAGAAAGTAGTCACAGGTATTTCTGAACAGAGAGAAAATAAGGGAAACAATCTAAGCCACAAGAGATGATGCACTTTTTGCTTATTAAAACCTTGTTTATAATGCACTTTCCACTTTTTAGTTGTTCTTACTTCCTTGGTCTTGTTAGTATTGCCCGTGAGTCTTCTCTCTTTTCTGTGTGTGTGTGATTTTTCTGAATAAATATTCCTGTGAAGATACTAGCTAGTACTACTATATATGTTTATGTTTCAGCAATTATATACTTAATAATATAATAAGAATATTACCTACTTCTTTTCTTTCCATCATGACATCTCTCAACTTAACTTGATCTCAAAAACAAATCACAATCTGATCATTTTGAATGGTTGAGATTAGCTTGGCCTCTTCCATTTCCAAGCTACTAGTAGTTAATGATACGAAGACAACATAATAATAAACCAGGCCCACTTGCAGAGAACAAACAAAAAGAACCAGAAATTAGCAACATTGCTGTTCTCTCTTACCATATTCTACTTGTGTGGGGGGAATTTTGCTGATGTGAAAGAGATCCTACCATAAGGATTGATTGTTGTTATATGCCAAAATCTACTAAACAACTATTTGATGCAATTTATTATGGTGTCCTATTTACAGAGATGGCTGTAATTTGTTATTGCATCTTAATTATTTATTTAAATTTAAAATATTACAGTGTTATACATTGCAACATTTATTAAGTGTCGGACAATATATATTCATAAGAATTTATTGTTCTTCTCTTCTATTATTATAAATAATTCTTGAAATATTATATGTTGCATTCCAAACAGAGTATTCTGTATTAGTGTCAAATTGAGGAGCCCGTCACTCCTTTTAGGGTACAATGAAAAGTATAAATTTCAGGAAGATGAAAATAAAAAATATAAATATATAAAAACAAAAATGATAAATATTAATTGTATGGGACAAAAATAAATAGTTATAATTCTATAATTTAATTTCAATTTAGGGTGTTGGGTTCATCTTTTAAATCCAAAAAAAAAAAAAAGGTAGAATTTTTGTTTTTTACTTTTAAAAACAAAAATGTGTCTCATAATTAATTTTATAATTAATTTTGTAAAGTTTCATATATATTTATTTTATTATAGAAGTAAGGTGAAAGAAAGTGGGTTGGAATCAGGGTTTGGGGTTTAGGTCCGGGCAAGAGGTTGGGATCCTGGGAAGGAGTCAGGCAATTAAGGTCGGAGTCTAGGGTTAGAGCTGGGGTTGAGGCCTTGGGTCCGATACAACCCCGAGAGTATGGGTCCGATCCAGAGTTCGGGTCCAATAGCTGGTGGTCAGGTCAGGTGCCAAGTTCTTTAAAATTTCACCAAAATTCTACTTTTTTAAAATTTTAATATATTTTATTTATTTTCGTAAAAAATATTTAATTCATTTCAAACATATAATATTACTATGTATATATATCCTCATATAAAAAAGTAAAATTAAAACCTCGAACAATTAATAAAATATGTTTAGTAATGAATTGTATTCTGTAAATATAGAGCATAAATAGTGAATTTTAAAAAAGTTTTAAAATAGAGAAATAATTTAAAGTATCTGATTTAGCGTGTTATTGGTTTAGTTATTTAAATATTTTAAATATGACTTTCTTAATGTGCTAATATGTATATATATATATATATATATATTTTGAAAAAGAACAAAAATATTTAATTACAAGGCACAAAACCTAAAAGGTCATAAAGCACAAAGAAGAGCTCAAAATCAAACAATTATATTTATATCCATACGGAGTCCCAACCAATGGTAAGGAATGAGACCTAACTAAAACAAGCGTCCTCTTTGCTAAAAATGAGCAATAGTATTTAAAGACCTACTACTAGGGGTGTTCGCGGTGCGGGTGGTGCAGTTTTTAACCATTTTTTCAAACCAACCCGCACATGCAGTTTTTCTAATTCTCCAAACCCGCACCGCGATACTAAAAAACCGCAAAAACTGCACCGCAAAAAATGATGCGGTGCGGTGCGGTTTCTGCGGTTTGAACTATTACAATTTTTTTTTTTAAATCATCATAAAATAATTAAACTATAATTAATATAATTATTCTAAAACACTTAAGAAAATACAACAAACTTAAGCCTAATAAAAGTTATAACAACAACAATAAGTCAACAATCTTTTTAAAGTTTTAACAACACACCTAAATCAAAATAACAAACTTGAAACTAATTAAATTCCAACAACAATATAAATGTACAACTAACATACTTGAGCAATAGATTAAAAATAAAACAAACACAAACTTCCAACTCCAAATTTCAATGTATGGGCTTGGGTTTGCTGCTAAGAAGAGACGGTTTGTGAAGAGTTATAGATTTTGCCCTAAGATTTATGGGCTTGGGTTGGGCTCATATGTATGGGCTTAATTAAATAAATATAAAAAATTAAAATTTAAAAGATGTGGTGCGGTGTCGTTTGAATCGCGGTTTAATAATTCAAAACCGCAAACCACACCGCACCGCGCGGTTTGGGAAAAATTCAAACCACAACCGCACTGCGAAGAATTTCAAACCACATTTTTTTTGCGGTGCGGGCGGTTTGAGCGATTTGAGCGGTTTGATGTACACCCCTACAATGAGAAAATGATAAACTAAGGAGAGATTTCATTAGGAACATAAGATATTTCATTAAGCACAGTACCAAACTCATTATAACGAATATCATGACCATTGACCGTTAAGACCAAACGAAGGCAATCAAAAAAAGCAGTAATATTTTTGAAGCCCAACCGAAGGTAAAAGAAAAGACCATGAAACAACAACATCGCCTCGACAACATGGGGCTCGAAAGGGCCAGACAAAGAAAACACACCAGAAAACAACATTACCTCGTTAGAGTCCAAAGCAACCATTCCCGTTCCCATTTTCAAATCCTCAACACAAAATCCAGCATCAACAAAAAGATTAACATCACCCAATGCCAACTCTCCAATGGTGACAGAAGTAGCTATCGGCTCCAAATAAGTAGATGGTTTACCAATGCTCGAAGAACCACCACTTTAAGCGTCTTGATAGATCCACAGATAATTAATGGCCTAAGAACTAACCATATTATCTAGAACTAATGGCTATGAACAAAAATATTGTGCTTATACTAAATACACCAATAAAGAGATATAAACTCCCCTAATTCCTATTAATTCAAAATATACATACAACTCAATAGGAATTCATAGAAGCAAGAAGCATCTTTTAAGGAATCAAGACCTTTAACAACTCACTCAGAACGATTTTTTTTTTTTTTGATGAAATTTCAACTTCATTAAATCAACTTTCTGAGTACAAAATGTCTAGAATAGAAACTGGAGCATTAGACTCAGAAATAAGACGACCAGAGAGAGACCGTGACATTCTAGCAACAGCATGTGCTAGACGGTTTGCTGATCGTTTAACAAAACGTATTTTAACAAAAGGCAAAGAAAGCAAAAGTGAAATGCAATCTTGAACTAAATTCCCAAACACAGAAGAGAGAGGTGAGCGGCACCGGATAGCTTGGATGGAAACTAAGCTGTCTGACTCCAACTCAACATGTTGCCATCCTTGTCGTTTGATCCAGCTTAGAGCCTCCTTGATTCCCATGACTTCCACAACCTCAGGGGCGAAAGCTCCATTAAAACAATGAGCTTGAGCAACAATAAGAGAACCAGTGTCATTCCTTGCAACCATACCATAGCCATACTGGTTATCGCTAGTGAAAAGTGCAGCATCAACGTTGATCTTGATTGTATTTATATCAGGTTTAGTCCAAAGCTCAGTTCCGTCATCACAATTACCAGAGTAAATATGAGACAGAGAGTTGTTATCTTGAGCTTTTCGCCAGTGATCAAGAGCAATACGAGCTGATGTTACCACATTTGCAATAGTGAGGACCTTGTCCTTCCAAACAATGGAATTCCTTGCTTTCCATAAGGACCAACAGACCATAGAGAGAGAACACACACGGTCTTCATCAAGAATAGTAAAAAGACTATCCAACCAACTGGCAAAGGAATGATCTAAGTAGACTCCGGCTGGCAAACCAATGTGATTCCAACAAGAAGTAGCAAAGCTACACGACAGAAGAATATGAGAAACAGTTTCAGGAGAAGCATGACAGACCGGGCACAGTGAGGGAATGTCTACATGCTTCGTTCTGAGGTTGACGCAAGTCGGAAGTGTTCCAGCAGCAGCACGCCAAAGAAAATTGCGAACCTTTGGTGGGATCTTCAATTGCCATAGTTTGTGCCAAAAGCCAGAGTTGTTCTTGCACTCGTTCTAGGATTTTTAGAGTCTTGAAGTAGTTGATAAGCACTTTTAACCGAAAAATGGCCAGAGCTTTCTTTGGACCAAGACCAGAAATCAGAAGAAGCAGAAAAACTGAGGGGAATACTTAGAATAAGATTAGCATCCCGGTTGTTGAACATGTCCCGAACTAGCTCAATATCCCAATTACGCTCCTCAAGCATGAAAAGAGAGCTAACATTGTGGCCAAGGAGACCCACATGGGATGAAGTGATGTACGGGTTATCAGGGTCAGGAAGCCAAGGTTGATGCAGAATAGGAGTAGATAACCCAGTACCAATGGTTCGTCTAGCACCACGGCGAACTAGATCCTTAGCACTCCATATGCTACGCCACACATAGCTGGGATTACGCCCCAAATCAGCTGAGAGAAAGTCATCATAAGGAAAATACCGCGCTTTATAGACTTTAGAAACAAGAGAGTCCGGATGGCAAAGAAATCTCCACCCTTGCTTGGCAAGCATAGCTAGATTAAAATCATGGAGAAGACGGAAGCCTAACCCACCCTCATCCTTAGGAAGCGAAAGGCGATCCCAGTTCATCCAAATGATACCATTACCCTTGCTGCTTGAAGTTTTCCACCAAAACTGAGCCATCAATTTTTCAATCTCATCACAAGTGCCAAGAGGAATGAGGAAAACACTCATCGCATAAGTAGGAAGCGATTGAACCACAGTCTTCAAGAGAATTTCCTTTCCTGCCCCAGAGAGCAGTTTACCAGACCAACTATTAATTCTATTCAAGACTTTATTTTTTAGAAAGCCAAGAATAGCATTTTTATTCCGTCCGATAATGTTGGGAAGACCCAAATAAAGACTATTTTCAGAAGCTTCAGGCATATGTAGGATAGAGCAGATATCTTGGCGGAGCTGATGGTTGACATTTGGACTAAAGAAGACTGATGATTTCGCAAAATTGATTTGTTGTCCAGATGCACATTCGAATCGTCGGAGAAGAGACATAATACTACCAGCAGAGCCATTGTTAGCTTGACAAAAAACATAGCTATCATCAGCAAATAGCATATGAGATATCACAGGAGCACCTTGACAGACACGGCAGCCTTGGAGTAATCGGTCTCGTTCAAACCGAGATATTAGAGCAGAAAATCCTTCGGCACAAATGATAAATAAATAGGTGGAGAGCGGGTCACCTTGTCGAATACCCCTTGTTGGAGAGATTGGCCCCATGACATGGCCACTATGGAAGATAGAGTATTGCACAGTAGAGACACAAGCCATAATCAAGTTGACCCATCGTTGATCGAAGCCCATTTGAACCATAACAGCACGTAAATATCCCCATTCAACCCGGTCGTATGCTTTGCTCATATCAAGTTTTAGCGCCATATAGCCCTTCTTTCCATGGACTTTTCTTTTGAGATAATGCATCACTTCAAAGGCAATCATAATATTGTCTGAAATAAGACGCCCAGGTATGAAAGCACTTTGAGTGGGTGAAATAATCTGATCAATGATAAGCTTCATTCGATTAGCAAGAACTTTCGCAATCACCTTATAGGAAACATTACACAAAGCAATGGGACGAAGGTCATTCATGGTAGTAGGAGACTTCTTTTTAGGGATCAATACCAGATTTGTGTCATTCAAATTACAAGGAAAAGTACCTGACTCAAAGAAATTACAAGCAGCAGCAACAAGGTCAGGGCCTACTATATCCCAATGTTTTTGAAAAAATCCAGGTCCCATACCGTCAGGCCCCGGAGCTTTGTCGGGGTGCATCTGAAAAAGGGCTGTCCGAACCTCATCACTTGAAATCGGCTTCAACAGATCAGCATTGTGAGCATCAGTAATAGAGCATGAAATACCGCTTACAACCTGATTCCAATCAGCATCACCAGCTAAGTAAATATGTTTGTAGTAATCAACAATTACCTCCTCAAGGCCACCGCTCCATGATTGCCAAACACCCGAAGCATCTTGAAGAGATTGAATATTATTACTGCGTTTACGGGCACTAGCCATGGCATGAAAGAACTTTGAATTTTTATCCCCACTATGAAGCCAAAATTGTTTTGACCTTTGCTTCCAATATAGCTCTTGTTGTGCAAGAATTTCAAAGTAGTTATTTTGCTCATGGCCGAAACTAGTAATAGATGAAGGATCGGTTTTACCTTTCAAAGAAGAGAGTTTGGCTTTGCTCTGTCGAATTCTTTTCTTGAAATCAGAGGTTAAGCTTCTCCCCCAATCGCCAAGAAGTTTGCTGCATATGTTGATCTTTTCTTGAAGTGGCAGATGCGTATTCGAATCCCAGCAGGATTGAAAAAATTTGAGCACATATGGGTTCCCTTGTCCAGGCATTTTCAAAGCGAAAGAGATGAACAGGAACAGTTGAAATAGCAGGGGCAGGCTCAAGAAATATAGGTGTGTGATCAGAAGAAGAGACATCACCATTAGTAAGGACTGCATTTGGAAATGTGTCAAGCCAGGGATGAGTGACCAGTGCCTTGTCGAGACGAATCTCAACCCAGTTTTCAGATCCCTTGCCACGTTCCCAGGTGTAGGGATGACCTTTTAGCTCCATATCCACCAAATCGCAGCTTTGTAAAACATGTTGAAAACCTTCTATGAGTGAAGAAGGGTAAGGTCTGCCTCCCTTTTTTTCATTTTGATTACCAACATTATTAATATCGCCTATGATACACCAAGGAAGTTGAGATTCAGTAGAGAGAGTGGTAATTAATTGCCAAGATTTGAATCGAAGACTTCGATTAGGCTCGCCGTAGAAACCAGTTAAACGCCAAGGAGTGAGGTTGAGAGAGACGACTTCAATGTCAATGTGGCTGTTAGAGAAGCCCAGCAATCGCACACCATCACTGTAACGCCACAACATTGCAATACCACCCTTGTGACCTTGGACATCAACACAGTAGGCTCCTTCAAAGCCCAGTTTAATTCTAAGCCTTTCAATAGTATCTTTTCTACACAAAGTCTCACACAAGAAAAGAAAGTTGGGTTTCTTTTGAACAACAATGTTCTCTAGGAATTGTCGGGCCCGTGGGTTCCCAAGCCCACGACAATTCCAACTTAGAGTACTCATAACGATTGGTGGGCCTGGACACCAGAACCCACCATATTCAAGTTTTTTGACCCAGGTTGGACCGTAGCAGCAAGAGGCCCAATAGCTTTTTCTGTAGCAAATCGTTTCCTTTTTAATTCAGCTTGAGACAACTCTTCATCAGCCTGCTCATCATCATAAAGAATAATCCCTTTATTCTTGCCGCTTGTTTGGGAAATATCTGTGGAAATCCCTCTAACCGTGGGATTTGTTGAATTACCATAATTAACTCCTGCATCAGTGGAGTTCACACCAGGGGAGTTCACACCAGCCGAATTGCCCATGGAAGCTTTACCAGAACGCAGGTATGGTGATGCTGTGAAATTCTGATGACGTCGAGGGAGGGCCTTCATGCCTATACCATATGGTTTAACAATCAAGTGTGGAGGAGTATCAAAAAGACGGGGACAAGATCGCTCAGAATGTCCCATCTTTCCACAAATAAAGCAGAAAGTTGGGACATTTTCATATTTAAAAGCTGCATAAAAAATATTCCCATCCCGCTTTCGAAACTTCATGCGCCGTTTCAAGGGAAGATCAAGAGAAACAGTGACACGAATTCGAAGAAACTCTCTCCAGACCCCGGTGAAGTTGTTCGGATCTGATTCTAGGAAAGAACCAATGTAATTGCCAGCATCTTTTGCAACTTTCATTGTCATAAAACCGGACTGCAGATCGTGGATTTGAATCCACATATCAAGTGTATTAAGGCTTATAGTTCTGGGGTTATCGCCATCATTTAGACGGGAAATAATTAGTTGCTTGCGATCGTAAGTCCATGGACTACCCGAGATTACCCGCTGTATGTCCAACTCATGATAAAATTGAAGCAGAAAACGATTTTGATCCAACTGTTTGGCATACATCCCCTTGCCAGGTTTCCAGAGATCAGCCATAACATTTTGGAAGATACGAAAATCAGAAATCTTACCTGTGAGCAGTCGACCAACCAGGCACCATCTGGTATCAATGGCCAGATCGTCTTCTGCATCAGGTTCCTCATAAAAGGTTTCGTCTGCTTCCTCTTCTTCCAATTGTATGTCTTTCCATCGCTCCTCAATATTCCCCATGTCAGTACTACTGGATGCCATGAGGGGAACAAAACAAAACGAACGAAACCAATGCAAAACAGGACAAAACGATTTGCACCCAAAAAACAGAGCAGGACAAAAAACAGAGCAGGACAAAAACTCACTCAAAAAAGAGAGACTGACTGTTCACTCAAAAAAGAGAGACACTCAGAACGAATTAAGTTAAGCTAAGAACATAACTAAAGTGTATGAGTGGTAGTCTCATTGTTCTCAAAACAAATAGGATAACTATTGTAAACATGAAGACCATGACGGGTCAAATTGATATAGGCCTGCAAAAAATGTAAACTTGCTTTCAAAGTAAATTTTTTTATTTTGGGGGGAAAATTGAGGTCCCAAAGAAGCTTCTATCGACAGGAGGAACCAGAAGAAGTTGATTCTTAGAGCTTGAGTAAGTTAGTAACCTCTTAACAGTATACATCTCATTATCACTAAGGCATTTAGTTGGGAGGAATAAAAATATAAGAATAGGAATGAGAATAGGAATAGGAATAGGAATGGAATAAAATTTAAAATGCATAAAAAAATTGATAAAAAAATCATTAAATTTTTTTTTACATAATACATTGGAATGGTCATTACTTTTTTTTTTAAAAAAAAATGGAATAGTCATTCCACCAAAATAATGGAAAGAGCATTTCATTGGAATGTCATTCCAATACTTTAAAATGCAACCAAACAAATAAATGGAATGAAAATTATTTCCTTTCCATTCTATTCTATTTCATTACTTCCAACCAAACGGCATCAAAGTGTCAAATAAATAAATAAATAAAAATAATTGTGTTTGAAATTGCACTAATGCCTTTTGAAATATATATCCATTAGCCGAAAATAGCAAACACCATAGAAGTACTTTATTATGACTATTATTATTTTCTCTTAGTTTTTTCAAACAATAGCTTTTGATTGAATAAAGATCAATATCTATAACACCATTTTGTGCTTTTTGTAAACGTGTCATTCCATTTTCTTGCTTTCTTGACGTGCTTCACTCACCCCCACCACCACCGTCCACCACAGGCACCATAGCTTCTGTTGGCACAATAAAAAAAGTTCGTAATTATTTGACTGAAAAGCAAATCCACGTGTTGAATTCCCATTGACATAACAAATTGGCAGCTAGATAAGTTAATCTTGATATGAATTTATCATTGTATACCTATCTAATCTTGGCTTCATGGAATGATTTGGTTTTACTTATTAGGCCATTTTGGAAGGACTTAACCAAAAATGTCAATAAAGTATTAAACCAATAATGGTCTTAATATTGGTTCCCGTGAGTAAAGAAAATCCAAACAGAATCAAGCAGGTGGTCAATCAAACCAGCTGGACCAGTGAGTTTAAACCACATGATGAGCTATCTGTTAAATTTATTCCCAGATGAGATGTATCATCCATTTCTTTTTTTTTATATGTACCTAATATTTTTTGCTCTAAAACTAGAGAATTATTGTGCTCAAAAGGAAACAAACAAAGAAAGAGTGTAGATAGATATAGTGGGATTTTTCATTCTCATTCTCATTCTATCCTAACCAGATACAGAAACCACAAAATCACAGATGAAACCAAGACAACGAGATACAAGTCACTAAGTTAGTCCCAAGAAAATTTAAGCATGCATGTTAGTTTACATCAAAGTTAGATTTTTATTGAAAAAGAACTGCCCTTGTCTTTTTAGTAACCTAAACTTCACGGAAAAGGTTTATATAAAAAGCTAGTATAAGACAATGATAAATTCAAACGAAAACGATTTATTACATTTTCTTAAAAAAAAAAAAAAAATTATGTCTCTTTCTAAATAGTTAATTTAATATGTTATACAAATAACTTCCTTTATCTTCTTAAATATTCTATGTTGGATCCCATCTCCTTTCTATCATTATGGTATAAATTTTGAAGCTTGGAACAAATGTACCTTGTTTTATGTTAAATTAATAACTAACCAATAATTTTTGGACATGTATTATTATTATTAAGCTATCATGACATCATTATCATATCATATTATCCAAAAAAGAACCGACTTTAACTTAACTAGCAAAAATAGCATAAGCATTAAGCAATGTCTCTTTCGTTTACTTCCATGGATTTTCAGAGCTGGTTTTGTTACTAAAACCAGTCATAAACTGTAGTATAATCTCAATAAAAGAGACACAAAAGCCATAACACTGATCACATAAACTATTTATATATATATATATATATATATAAATATGTTGATTGGAAAAACCAAAAAAATAATGCTTAAAACAGCAACTTTTATAGCCATAGTCAGCTCCTTCGTCTTCTACCTCCTCTCACCGGTTCCCAAATCCACATACCATTCCCTCTACACTTCCTTATCTGATAATGCATCCATATCCCACCACCTATACACCCTCACGCGCCGCCCCCACATCGCCGGCTCAGCCGCCAACGCCGAAGCCGCCGCCTACGTCTATTCCATCTTCACCTCCTCCGACATTCCCACCCACATAACCTCCTACCGCGTCGCCCTGAGCTACCCCGTTTCGCGTTCACTGAAGTTGATCCCTCCGCCGCCGGATCCGCCCCACGAGTTCGAGCTCCGACAGGAAGTCTACGACGAAGACCCTTACGCCGACGCGGCTAAAGAAGTCGTTCCCACGTTCCACGCCTACGCCAAGTCCGGCACTGCCGTCGGGCCGGTGGTCTACGTAAACTACGGACGCGTGGAAGACTACGCGACGCTGAGGGAGATGGGTGTGAGCGTGAACGGCTCCGTAGTCTTGGCAAGGTATGGAGAAATATTCAGAGGTGATATTATTCGTAACGCGTACAAGGCTGGGGCGATTGGGGCGTTAGTTTATACTGATAGGAAGGACTACGGCGGCGGCGGCGGTGGAGCTCGGTGGATGCCGCCAAGTGGGGTCCAGATGGGTACTACTTATAATGCGCTTGGGGATCCTACCACGCCTGGGTGGGCGAGTACAGAGGAATGTGAAAGGATTTCGGAGACTGAGGTTGAGGAAAGTGGTGAAGTTCCGATGATACCTTCGCTGCCTGTGTCCGGTAAAGATGGTGAGTTGATACTTATGTCGATCGGTGGACAGGTGGCAAACGATGATTGGCAAGGGAGCGTTGACGCCCCTGTTTACAGAGTTGGACCTGGTCCGGGAATTGTGAACTTGAGTTACACAGTTGAGTAACTATTAATTATATACTGTTTTTTTTTTTTTTTGGTATGGAATTGGTGAGTGAATTGGAGTGTGGGGTATGCAATTTTTCAGGGGAGCTTGTGATTGGGACAATTGAGAATGTTATTGGTGTGATTGAAGGAGCAGAAGAGCCTGATCGGTATGTTTTTTATATTTGTTTTGACTTTTGTAAGAACTAGATAAAGTCAAACGACTTTGGTTTGATTTGAGACTTGAGTAGAGTTGGCTTAATTAGGAATTATTTTGTAGATTTGTGATTCTGGGTAATCATCGAGATGCCTGGACATTTGGTGCTGTTGATCCAAATAGTGGAACTGCAGCTTTACTAGAGGTTTGGGAACCCTATTCATCCTCCACACACATAAACTGGCCAAAGTGCTATAGTAGACATCACAATCTGTACTAAGTTTGATTCGTGTATAATGTAGATAGCTCAGAGACTAGGGAAGCTGCAAAAAAGAGGGTGGAAGCCTCGACGAACTATCATTTTGTGCAACTGGGATGCTGAGGAATTTGGCCTGGTCTCTCTCCCTCTCTCTGTGTTCACAACAGAAGAAATTCTTAGTATGTAATATAGTCTTGGTCAATAGCCAATTTACCAATGTTTATTTGCAGCTTGGATCAACTGAGTGGGTAGAAGAGAACAGGGAGTTGCTAGCTTCAAGAGCTGTGGCTTACTTGAATGTTGACTGTGCTGTATCTGAACCAATGTTCTATGCCTCTGCAACTCCACAGCTTGATGATTTACTCATACAAGCTACTCAGCAGGTAATCACATTAATACTACCAGACATGTGTACTACTCAGTTCTTAATGTTTGTTTATAAGTTTGAGAGTATCAATTTTTCTGTTTTTTTTTGTCCTGCAAATTATGAGACTAGTCCTCTATCATATCCTAAATTGAATTCTTTCCTTTGAAGGTTCAAGACCCAGATAACTCGTCGCGGACTGTGTACGATTTATGGCTAGCTTCAAGCAATCCTGTGAAGGTATGTAACTAACTTGCTAACTGCTTCATATTGGGTTCAGAAGAGATAAACTGCATGCCCCTGATATAAATTAAAAGAGTGAAGTATGACTGGGCACTGATTTCTCTATTGTTAACATAACAGTAGTAATTCAACTCTTGATCATTTTAGGTAATAGATGCCCTTTTACATGGTTTTCGTTTCATTGATCAAGTTCTAAAATCCTAATGGAAACTACCAACTCTTACAAAACTTGTTCTTGTCACACAAAAGATTGGGAGGTTAGGAGGAGGGAGGGTCAGATTTCGCAGCTTTTGTTCAACACATAGGAATTCCAGCAACTATGATAGCTTTTGACAATGGTATGGACAATGTAATTTTTGACAGTTGTTCAACCGTGTAAACTTCAGTCTGAAATATAAATGACTTGAAAAATTGCAGGATTCCCTGTCTATCATTCATTGTACAGATGACTATGTTTGGATGAAAAAGTTTGGGGACCCTATGTTTCAAAGGCATGTTGCAGGTCAGACATGAAAACACCTTAAATCCATCATATTATTATTGTTTTCACTTGTTGATCCATGAAAAAATTCCTTTCAATGCATAGAATTAAGAGAAAATATAACATTTTATTGTTGTATACTATGTTATTATTAAGTTTCGAGTAATATAAACACATCTGAAAATAGTTCTATTCATACTGAGAAACAGTGGCAAGTGTGTGGGGTTTGGTAGCTCTTTGGCTAGCAGACGCGGAGGTCTTGCCTTTCGATTATCTATCCTATGCTGAAGAGCTTCAGGTATAAATGGATTTAGCTAATGTAGCAAATTATGCATAAGATAAAGTATTTTGTTATAAAAGTTTTTAGCAAAATTATCATAATGAATTGAATTTCTGAACTCAGAAATACACAAAGGAATTGGAGATTGAGATCAAAGGTAACAAGGATATCAGCTTAACTCCTCTCTTCAAGTCAATAGAGGAGCTTAGAAAAGCTGCCACCATAATAAACAACCAGAAAAAGGTACTACCACTGCTTAAAGTTTTATGATAGTGCATAAAATGGGCATTGTCACGTATTGAAAATGTGATTTCTCTCAAGGCAGTGGTAGAAAACAAAGGTTGGAAATCCATTTGGAGGAAAGATCAATCCAAGCTGAGAGAGCTTAATGACAGACTCATGATGGCTGAACGAGCATTTACAGACCGAGATGGACTTTTAGAAAGGTCATGGTATAAGCATTTGGTAAGTTTCTTCTTTATTTGCTCTTTTCACATTTTCCAACTAGTGCATTTTACTTGAGAAAAGAATAACTTTGGTTGGCAATGGCAGGTTTATGGACCTTCCAAGTATGATGACTATGGATCTAAATCCTTTCCTGGCATTGATGATGCTGTTGAAATGGCAAACAAATTGAACACAGCTGAGTCTTGGAAACTAGCTCAACATGAAATTTGGAGGGTCTCCAGAGCTGTCAAGCAAGCCTCGCAGGTTCTTAACGGTGTACTCACATGAGAATGTATGCGTTTATATTGGGAGCATTTTTTCTCTTTTTGGTGAAATAGGAAACATGTTATGTATTATAAGATTTGTTTTATGTATTAGATTATGTAGTTAGACTTGGTTTGATGTATTTATACTTCTAATGATTAAAAACTTTCCAATGTCCACTCATTCCATCCCATCCATTGATCTGACGGTTGCAGTTGAACGAAATGCAGAGAATCAGGTTTCTCCCTTGAAATGATTTCGTGTGTTCATAAGGAATGTGGTTAGAGAAATGGTTTAATACATAAATAAATAACACCACAATAGAATTTAGTGTGAAGAATAATCAAGTAAAATCATATTGACAACCGTATACACATGAGTTGGAATGGCGTCACGCTCCCACAAAATGAAGCAATATAACGAGAGGATTTTTATAAATAATAAAAAATGTAAAAACCTATATCCTTCCAAACTGTACAAAATGAGCTAAATAAAATATGCCCTTATAGTTGATATGAGGTATATTTGTGCCTAATCAAAAAGCTTTATTAGAGGCGAGATATATATATGTACAACTTCAACTGACTAAATTATATACACGAGGTCAAATAAGACTTTTACAGTTTGTTTATTCACTTCCAGACCTTGATAGCTCCATCTCTACTGCTTGATATTAAGAGTCTTTGATTGAGTTTGACAGAAGCCAATGAGAGAATGGAATCACGATGACAGCCAGCAGTATCAGTAGCAGCAGCAGTCAGAACTGTCTTGGCTGAGTTCTTACCTGCTGAAGGAAGTCGTCTCTTTTTCTCCTGCTCGACACAAAAGAAATATTGAATTCAGCATCATGCATTAATAGTGAATAAGTTCAAGGGAACTGCTACATAAAAAATTCAATTTCTCTTACAAAATCAAAACGTAGATAAAGAGCCTACCAAGAACATGGAATAAACTTGTAATTTGTATAGTAGGAATTAAAAAGAGCTAACAGGGGAAATATATGTAAAGGTATTACTAAATATTAGCAGCAAAGCAGTGGATTGTGTATGTACTACATGTAAATTACACTATCTACTAACCTAACAAACTTAAAAAGATCCTCAAGTAAGAAGCCCTATTCATCTACATACCTGTACAATTTGCGCCCCAAAATTAGAACTTGTTTTAAAGAATTCATCATTCACAACTTCATTTCCATTTGGCCCACATACAGAGTAACTTCGATCAGGACTGCAAAATTTAGAATTATGAATGAAAATTAAGTCTCCCTTTATTGCAAGGAATGGAACAAATAATTCAGATCAAACCAAACCAAACCTGCAATGATCCCATCGACGAATCTTCAAGTCAGTACCCCCAGTTAACAAATCACCCCCAGGTAAGGGAATCAGTGAACGAATACCAGGAAGACGTGGTGGGGTTCTTGCAATTCATTAACTCTGTACTTGGGGTTGACATTACGCCTCACGTCCGGTTTAGAATTTCCCCGACTTAGTGGTTTGCCCAAGGCCCAAAGAATGTCTGACATTTCAGCATCGCTGTCGTAGTTTGCTACCTTCAAGACCTGCAAGAAAAACAAGAATATACATAAGAATAATATATGAACCGTCACCACCTTAATCCTTATGAATAAAAAAGTTCTCTATACCTGGTGGCAAATTCCATCCTCTGCATTCCAAAGGGAAACTTCGTTGCAACCTGCAGCAACATAGACAAGGGGC